>NW_010556920.1:0-50395 GCF_000687285.1 Phaethon lepturus
AGGGGCTTTGGCCGCCGCCGCTCCCGTCCCCGCCCACGCTGCGTCAGAGCTGCCGCTCACCAGGAGCCTGCTCTGCCGGCCTGGGGGTGGGGGCTGAAGACCCCATTCATTACATTCAGCTGAAGACTTAATTTTAGCAAATAGGAAAGCAAAGAACATATGCATGAAAAAAACATATTTTCATAACTTTATACACACCTTTCCTGTTGTTTCTATAGATTGCTCTGGTTTTACAAATGTTTTGCAAGTCACAAATTATTTTTTGTATTTATTTCTTAATGTACATGAACTTAATGATACTGGGAGAATTGTATATTAACGTACCACTTATCTATTCATTGTGCCCTGGATTATATAATACACACCAAAACCAATGGTTAGGAAGAGGAAAAAGTGACAGCCTTGTGAATTTGGCCTGGGAATTTTCCATGTAAAACGTAGCATGAGAAAAAGTTTGATGGTGAAGGCACCAATATACATCTGATGGTAACTGTTGTCCCCCCTCCCCCAATGAGTTTGGAATACAAACTAAAATGATAACTTCAAATATTTGCTCTATTACTGGATGTGTGGGCAGCATGGAATGCCACAGGAATGCTAATGCTAGCCTGGTCTGCAGTCACTTATGAAGCTGCCTGTCACATGGAAGTTCTCAGCAGCATGCAATCTCAAACATAAAATGCCTTCAATGTGTAAGCAGCAAAAGTCTGGTGTGAACTGACAGGAAGGTTTTGTATTCATTTTCCTCCATTCCACTTCCGCTGGAAATACCTAGACAAAAAGATGAAAACACATTAGGCAAATTTCACACTCCCATTACTTCTCCAAAGTCACCTGATTCAATGATGTTATTTGACTTCATTGAGAGGAATATCAATAGCTGAAAGTTGGCTTGGGTTCCCATGCAGCAATGGATGGCTGTAGGACAATATGGTTAATAATATCAAGGTGAACAAATGGGAGGAAAAATAACCTTTTAGTGTGAAATATTCTGTTCTCAGGATTTTTTTCATACTGTCCAAAAGGACACTTTTGCCTTGAAATATCCCTGATACTTCATTTAATATTATATCAGTCTCTTTTCCATTAATGGAAGGGAATCAGTCTCTGAATTGTTCAGTATGCCTGTTTTATCACTATGTTGCTGTCCAGTAGGAAGTGTTTCATTTATGAGCCAACATGCAGAGAGATAATTTGGGCTGATCTAAGTCTCCAAATGATGATCTAACTCCATAAAACCAGTGTGACCATTGTGAGATTCTAACTGCTTTAATAAAGAAGGGAAGTAATTTCTTGCAAAGTCCAAAGGGCTGCCAAACGGTGGACAGGCAAAGCTGTAGTGTTTGGCCTACATTATCTTAAATATTGGTGGGGCACACCTTTTTTTCCTCTTCGGAACACTTATCCCTTCTCTCACTGCACTAAAGTGAATAGATCCCTTTTCTTGAACTGGAGCCTGTTATTAGTTTTGGCTCATAACAACCTCTCTCTTAGCAGTTCACTTTGATCTATGTAGCTCAGACTCATTATCTAGTCATTAAAGTAAATAAACCTGAATTCCTCCCATATTCAGAGTGCAAAACTGCAGGATGTTGCTGTAACATTAGGCATAATGGCACAGAATTATTGCTGTAATATTTCAGTAATGTGCTACAGAGCTGTCACAGTCGGGGCAAACCACCTAACTGAGATGCAGAAAAAGAAAGCAGCAGATCCAAAAAATTCAACTGTAAATGTTAGAAGGACTTTTTGTTTTTCCTTTTAAAGGAGCAAAACTGGAAAAAACTGAAGTGGCAGACAGAAACAAAATGTAAAACTTCTTCTTTTACTTTTTGCATTAAGTGTCTGAAATGTTCATTGACTAAAAGCATATAGTAAAAAATATTTACATTTAAATTATCATATCTTGTATCTATTAAAAGAGACTACACCTTATATATGTTGGATAAAATTTACAACAATAAGTTTCAAACACTGTGTTTTTGGTTTTAGAGCAGACAGACAGATTACCCAATTTTGCATTTGTCTTTATTGGCACAATCTGCAACTGAGCTTGTGAACCTGCATAAGAATTGCAAATAGTGTCTATAATGAGTTACATCTGCAAAAATGTTAATTTCATTAAAGCTAGGAGGAAAATCCACCCCCTTAAAAAAAAAAAAAAGTGTGTGTACATAGAGGTAATAAAAATGGCCCAATTTACCATGTCCTTCAATGACCCTCTAGATACTTAATGTTTAAATATATCTAGAAGGTTGTAAAAATACTTGGGTAAGTTGATGTAACTGCTACCTAAAAATGGATAACAGTTATATTTCATTACAATACTTTCATCTAGAGTTTTTACATGCTTCTTTTACCAACTTTTCTGCACTATACCAGATCATGATCTATTTATACTGCATTTTGCCTCAGAAATTCTGCACTGTTGTTATGCAATGGTTATGGTTCAGTATTTGTTTTAGAGCTGGATGCATCATCTTTCTGAGCAAGCCTCCTTATAGGCTGCAAATCTAATACACACTTAGGAGGTTTGTTTTTCATTTTCCAAACCTGCCACAGGAACAGCAATGGATAGTTGTGACAGACAGACATGGAAGATAAAGCCTCAGACACTATGTGAAACTCTATGTGGGGAGATGTTATCTCCTTGTAAGAGATACTGGAGCAGTCCATCTCTTTTACATTTCAGCAATCCTTCTGTACATCTTGGCATGTTAATAAGGTATCATTGAATGCAGTTGACATCTCATACAAAGCTGCAAAAGGACAGTGAGAATAAAAACTTCACTGCTTGCTTAACTTCATAGCTAGCAGCTTGAAAATGCAGTATTTTGAAGCAGAAGGAAACAGCACGCTTTCCAGAAAAAAAACAGGTGATATTCAGATTCAGAACAATTTACAGGTAATCAGAATGCAATTTTCTGTTGTATGAGAACAAGCTCACAGTCATACCCTCTGGCTGATATACCTTTGGTACATTTTCAGTAAAACACTGCAAAGAAACTAGGAGAACTGAACATCCCATCATCCCATACAATGTGTTCTTGCCTGTCTACATATGTATATTCTCATGCAAGAAATAGAGTGATGTAAGACAATGGACAAAAAGGAGAACATGATTTTCAAAAGGGTTATGAAAGCAACTTTTGTTAAGCTTATTATGTAGGAAATTCTGCATGAGAGGACCAACTGCCAGGAAGACTGAAAAGTCCACCTAAGATTGCAAAAATGAGTTGATTCATAGGAAAGAAAAGTGGTATGTGGTGAGATATGAATGTTCTCCATTCTAACTTATTCTGTGATTTGAAACTAGTTTAGAAAACCTTCTCTTTATTCTCACTTTAATTCCCAATATGCTTTTCTGAGCCTCAAGAGGCTTGAAAAAGTGTGATCTGCTTTGACAAAAATAGCAAGCTACTTCTTCAGGGGAGTTTGATTTTTCTACCTCCATTTCAATACACTTTGCAAGATATGAATACAATAGCTTAATAAAAAAGCAAAAGCCAATAATCTTTTTCTATTCAAGTAGTGTCACTCATACCTTTAAAAATGAGGAAAATCCTAATGATTGAGTTGGAATTCAGATTCATGTAACAAGAAAAAACATGATAGTATTCACACTTCCTTGCAGATAGCGAATAAAAATTAAAACAAAAGACATTTGTCAAGTTATGTCAAACAACATGCTTCAAATCTTACCATTACATTTAAAATCTTGCTCAGATAAAGCATTAGAACTTCATTATTTTGAACAAAATTAACAGCATGACTGAGAGATTACATTGCACAGGCATGCACTTTTGAGAAGTTGAAAAGATTTTTTTTTTTAAATATCTTGAAATAAATAATTCTCCCTGGGTCTGTTATCTTGTTGCAGAGATCTGTTGCAAAGCACACTTTGCTCTGCTACCATTATGGAATCAGACCTTCAGCTTAAATTTTCATGCAGCCAAAAGGAAGCTGCTGAGAAAAAAGTAGATTATATGCCTGCATTAACTCTCAAGCATTGCAGTGAATGCTGCACCTTCTCGCTTTCCTTCCTCTGAAAAGGAAAAGTTGTTGGGGTGTTTATGGTTCTACAGTGGAGTGGAGTGGTGTGGAGTGGAGTGGAGTGGAGTGGAGTGGAGTGGAGTGGAGTGGAGTGGAGTGGAGTGGAAGAGGTCTCTGCATAAGGAAGGAGCTTCAACCTACTGGTTTGAACATACCCATTGGGTGTCTGACCTTGGTGCTCCACCTTACCTTTGCTGTGCTTGTCAAAGCAGTAGAATCAGAGACAAGAGTTTAGACTAGTTCAATTTTTCATTTACTTTGATTCAGGTTTCAGCCTGTAGTCTGCAATGATTTCATGGCTACTATTTCATCCATGCATTCATTGACAAGGGCAGGTGACTTCCTAAATCCCCCTCCAAAAGTTTTTATCCAGCTGCCGGGTTTCACAATAACGAGGGAATCCCATAAAAATTAAGTGTTCTTTTAGTGTCATCTGTACAGCACCTAGCACAGCAACAAACACTGAACACAGACTAGGGCCTTTAAGCCCTTCATTATAAAATGATCTAGTTTGATAACAACCTAGGTATATCAGCTTGAAATTCATCATCAGTTGGCTTGATTTCTGAGGCAAAATATAGTTTCCACTTAGAAAAATATAATAAAATATTTTATTAAATTTATTATCTTTGAGAGAGTACAAAACATTAACAGATTTTCAATATGACAAAATAAGAAATATTGCCAGCATATGAGACCAATTTAAAAAAAAAGGAATAAAATGGCATTACATTATTTTTATTTAATTAAATAATTGAATTATACTGATTTTCTAAATACGTTTGTTGTATTCTTTTCTGGTATACTACTGCTTGTAAGAATTACATTGTTCATGCTCCAATTAAATTACATACAAATACATTAAACAAAAATAGAAGTTTTACCAAATGTTTAATAGGTATAAATATTCCAGTACATTAATAAATGACATATATATTACTTATCATCATGACACAGAAGAGTTTAGAATAACTGTCATCAATTTGCTCATAGCATGCATATGCACAGTTATAATACCTATAATGATGTATCAACAGAAATTTTTAATGCTCACTGCTTGAAATTTATTACAAGCAAGATATAACCAATACATTTCACAATGTACATATACATATGTAATATTATAAAGTAAAAATACTCTTTTTCTATTTATACTCAAGAGCACTTTGATGAATGGAAATAATTTAATTCTTTTCCTACAAGATTTCTTACTATTGTTGTGTGTAACTGCTCTTCCACATCTATAGCCCTGATCAGTACACATTCTTTTTCCCCATTATACAAGAAGTATTATATATTCAGGAAATGAAATCTCTGAAAGAACTGAGAAACTACAGAGACTAAACTGTCAACAAAATATATAAATTATACATATTCTATATTACCTTTGTGTCAAATACAAAACATGCTCTTTTTCCCTTACTATGTGAATGCTATCCTTGTTAAAAAATGAGCCAAACAAAAGAAAAAATGGCTATACTGAACAGTCTGAGCATCCTTAACTCTGAACATTTCTCTTGGATGTAGTTTCATAACCCATTCATTAAACCCACATAAACTGGCACTGCCGCTGCCGTCATTGGACCCTTGTCTTGTACTCTGTCCTTTGCCAGCATTAATCATCATCTGGTCTTAACCATGATTCAGTAAAGGCAGTTAAACCAACAGAAAACCACTCATTGTTTTTTCTTTTAAAGGTTCGAACAAATTAATCTTCAGATCTAGAGTCATTTTTGGTTTTCTCTGTGCAACCTGAAACCCAGAAATATCACAAGAGAAGTAACTTCCTCTGCTACAGACCCACCTCTTGGCTTTTAGCCATCTGTGTATGTGATCTGGTCTTGAGAACCACAAGTCACAGTGTCTGGGACTACATAAAACGATCTGGAAATGCTTCCTGATGTAAAATGAAGGTGTATGATCAGCAGCTGAGGTTACTATACGATTACCACCCTATGATTCTGCATGTTGCATTTTGGGTAGGATTTGTTTGCTCAGGCATAGGTAACTAGTGCCACCAGGGACATCCTTTTCAGATGTTCCTTGACATCCGTGCAGGTTTGGCAGTTATGACACAGTTCCTTCCTACTTAAACTGGCATCTCTAAATCCTTAGTATACCCTTTGAGCCAAGACCTGTTTGGAAAGAATATCCAAGTCCAATACCTTAGTGAGAGCAAAGCCTGTTGTATTTTCCACTTAAAAGCTTCCCTTTGTGTCCCAAGGTTCCCTTGTGATCCATACAAAAGTACATTATCTCTTGCCATTGTTTTATCTCCTAGTGTTTCCTTTCTTAAAAGCATTTCATTTAACTCTGTGCATTCAAGCTTGATAAAATCATACAGAAAAGTGGAGGTCCAAATAGTATTTTTAAAAAATAATAATAGCAATGCAGACTGCAGGAGTTACTTAAACTGAGGATGAAAAATTCTTCCTCAGAAAGAGATTACAAAGAAACAAAAAGAAAATACCTATATTAGATTAAACACAAGAAAATAGAGGGAGTACAGGTAAGAAATGGGATGGCTCCCTGGTTTATGAGGGACTGTGGGTGCAGTGGGGAGGAGGAGCTGTGTGGCCTGTATGCAGAATTTGACATGTAATGTGAAGCCAAAATGCATGTCCTGAAGCACTGCCACCATCCAGCTACTATGTTCCAGTCTAATCCTCCAGGATTGTTCTCAGAAAAGCTTTTTCTGAGCAGAAACGAGCACTGTATTGCATTCTGACCTTTTTTTTGTCTTAGAAATTGTATAGATTGACACTACCACTTTAATCCCTAGCCATCTTTTCTGGTTTCATGAAAGTAAATTTCAGTCTATGTATTTCTAAACAGCTTTCTTATGAAATTGTGGTATATCTAGAAAACATCCACCTTTTCACCCTATGAGTGAGTCTTTTCTGGGTTATGTTGCTATGAATCAAGGCTTATACTTCTGAAAGCTCTGGAGTCACCCTGGTATAAAGCAGTGTAACCTCAGGGTACTGGAGGCACAAATCCTTTCTCTGATGGCTGGTTAACTGAGCCTATAACAAAGACAAAAACTATGCAGAACCACATTATTTTGATCTTCCTGGGTAGCTTGCATAGTTAAAAGAAGTGTAACTGAAAACCAAGACATCTTTTCTAATAGCTTATACATTCCTTCTCTGAAGCTTTCAACAAACCTGTCTCACAGCAGAAATTAGACTGGTTTAGATCATGATATTAGAAGCTGCTTAAAAAAACTTTTCACCCTAATTTCACTGAGTAACTGTGTATGTGAATAATGGGGCATCTTATTAGACTGGTTGTCTGCCACTGCTCTGCTCAAGATTTTTTCTTTTAGGAAGTTTCTGGATAGGAACAATAGGACATTCTCTCTCTTTTTCATTTCCTTCATTAACATTAGCAGCAGAGGCTCTAAGCCAGGTTGTGCAAGCTTTGTCTTGGTGATGGAATTGATCACTGTACTATAACTCTTCCTGTGTCACAGAAATATGTAATGTGAAGCCACCCATTCAGTGTGGCCTATTTACTTATAACTTCTAAGAGTCTTTTTATATACGTGGTGATTGTCATTTGCAAATGCATGTCAAAAATCTGGGGAAGGGCAAGTCTGAAACTATACGGGAAATTTGGCTTCATTTGCCGGGTACATGCCAGCAGTTAAAATCAACTGAGAGTTCCAGCCAGGATGTGGGCATAAATGACAGACTGTTGCAAATAACAGCAGAGGTAATTCTTCTTATAAAGAAGCACCAGGCCAGATATACAGTCAGATTGTGGTAAGCTTAGTTGGAATTAGAAGTTTAAACACTAAATAGAAAAGTCTCTGTGCACAAGAGACTTCTTAAACCATGATTTCATTGCAGCTTCTTTGATTCCTAGTCACAGCCGAAAGCACTTTGTCAGCATGGGTAGTAAGAGATTCCTCATTCCTGCAGGGATGAGCCCCAGCTACAGCAACGTAACAACAATCATTCTTCTGGGATCCTCATAACCACTGTGAGAAACGTCAATCTCCAATGTACTGCAGAGGGGAACTAAACAGGAGGTTCTATTTCTGGAGTCTTGTTTTTGCCTGTCAACCACATACTTTCATTAACAACAAGTGGTTTTCCATTCTGTGAGAGAGTTAAACCTTGATCAGTTCTTAGAAAATTCCACAGTAACAAAGAACATGTAGATGTTTGGCAGCTTTGAGATGCCAGCCACCTGCATGGCTTCTGGTTTATTGTGTAAACTTCAGATGTGGGTATATTCTTGAAGAAAAGAGAAATGGAGCTATCAAAAGGATTACAGCAAAGTTAAATGGTTTGAAATTTGGATCCCACTGTGGTATTATTACATTAAGCCATATTTGAAGAGTGCTCAGAAAATGCTATTTTAAGAGAATCAAAACAGAATAGAAAATAATACTATGATCTTTATAATCAATTTTTAGATATGTTAACTTTGTGGGGTTTAGTTACTTCAAACAGTATCTCACAAAAAATACAAGGCAGTTGTGTAGAGTTTCTTTGTCATATTTATGGAAGAAAAATGGAAAAGGTCATGAAATTACCACTGGCTTACAGAGATGTGACATTGGAGCAAGGGAGAAACTGCAGTGTGCCTGGCTGTCTGAGGTAAGCACATTAGCTGCTGAATGTGTAAATTGCAAAAATAACTTAGAAGCCAAAAGTGAGAATAAATGAGCAAGCAAGTGATCTAATCTCTGTTGGAACACATCACCCATGTGATTTGCAGGGTCCCTTGGAAACAAAGAAGCAGATGAAGCAGGAGAAGCATTTGTGTTATCAGCAATGGAGAAAAATCAATAACAGATACAGTCTGAGTGTCAGCAAAACAAAGGAGCTTTCCATTCCTCTCTGAAAAACTGACACATTTGAAGCAGGGAAAGCCTGGGGTCTCATTACAGTAAGAGATTCTCTGAGCTCCGTGCACTGCCCACGTTGAATGTTTTGTTACTGTCATATGTAGTTTTAAGGCAGATAAAGCTTAATTATAACTCTTACCTTTTTGAGGTAATAGCTTTAAACAAGAGTGTCTATTTTGGAGAGAAAGATGTAAATGTAAAACATTGCCATTTGTGGAGCAAATCAGAGACAGGAGACATACTTGCCTTGTAGACCCTGAGAAACTACGAAATCCAGAAATAGTCTTATTTAGGACACAAACTGTTCTTCCTCACACCAGAGCAGCCGCTCTCTAAGTGCTGCTGCAATATGAGATGCAGATCGTGATTAATTGGATTTCACGGACTGCTAGAACTGCGGGCAGCTACCACTCTGAGCTGCAGGAAACCCTACTCATGGACTGGGGGCTCCTGAGCAGCTCCAAGGAATCACAGTATGAGACCCACCTGTCAGCAACCTCCAGTTTCCTGGAAATATGGGAGAACCACAAATAAATTGCTTTTTAAAGGACTCTGATCTGGAAAGATGTCTCAGTGTAAGCCATGTAACTCTCCACATGAGCACAGTTCTTTGAAAGAACATGAAACTGCTGTTTTTGTTGGTCCTGGACGGGCTAGAGGCACATTCATTTGACTCCTCCAGTTTTGTTTTAGGCAGTAGACAACAATTGCATATTTGAACCCTGTACACAGTTGTTTTCTTCTATGCTTGCTCTCTACAAACCTAAAAGAAAATAACAGGCAAAGAGATAGGCTTTAAAAGATAACATTTGCCGCACAGTTATCTTTTAGCAATGTCCAAAATCACTACACTTTTCCATGTAATTGGAACCGGCGCTGTCTATAGTAATTGACTAGGAAAATATTGACTGACTAACTGGGTGTTGTTTTTTTTCTTTTACGTGGAAGACTCACAGGTTTACAGCGTATTTCCAGTTGATGTTGTCTTGTCAAGTAACAAGCTCAGCTTTAAACCTGATCGTCCAGGAAGTAGTATAATCAAGAAATAGAGTTGGCTGGCTGGCTGAGACAGATACTGAAAGAGATGGGAAAGGTACACTCAGGTAGGTAAAAGTGAAACAGAAGCTGAGATTAGTTACTGGAAGGCTCTACAGAGATAAAAAAAACAAATGCAGCAAACGCTAAATTTGTCTTAGCAAGAGTCAAGTGGGTAACAAGGCTGAGAGATGGAACTACAACTAGCAGTAGAACTCAGGACAAACTGTTACCAGACCTGAAATAAACACTCTGTGAAGACTCAGAGATTCATAAAAGGAGTCTACTGGTACTGAAGATGTCAAACAAACTACTATCTTAGAGAATGACAAAGGAAATTGGTTTACAGTTTTAGAGAGCGTATGGTGTTAGAATAATAACTTACTGTGCTTCACAGCACTTAAACCTGCCATTTTTTTACCTAACCCTGAAATAGAGTAATATCTTTAATCTGCTTTATTCATAGTATTGTTGTCTATACAGTCCTCATCAATCCCTTGAAATCTGGGACTGTCTTAACCATTGTTCTACTGTGTATTTTCACAGAACTTGGAAACTGTTGCTATCTATGGGGATACGATTGCTTTCAGCAGTATGTATAAACAGTGGTAAAATACGATTCTTGTAGGGTTTGGGGTTTTTTGCAGAATTTACAGTTTAATATTGCACACTACATTTGAACTTTGGAAAAAATGTCCTATGCAGTGGCACTTTCCAGAAATATTAGAGTATTAAAACCCACAATTCCCCCTTCCTCTGAGGGACAGAAGAGCCATGATTTTTCAACATCTATTTTCTTTCAGCTAGGACCAGGCTCAAGCCATTCCAGGTGCAGCGTAGCTGTTTTATACCACTGCTAGCTCGTGCCTGAGAACGAAACCCAAGAGAAAAGGTGACTCTCAACTGCAGAATAGCAGGGGTTAAAATTTTCTCCACTGTTAACCATGCTGAAAATAGCACAGCTCTTGATAGCTCTATTTTTTCCCCCTATGACTAGCATTTTGTGTCAGAACTTGTCCCACTGTTTGTGTGTTCACACAATTTCAGGGAACAGCTACCTGTGATATGGAAACACAAGCCTGGTGCTTATTTTCTAATTAAACCTCTTTTATCTGGCCCAAAAGTTGCTTTCAGCACCTTTTTGGCAGGAAACTTTAATTACTATGTCAATCATAGGCACAAATCCAAGATATAAAGCAAACTGGATTCAGATTCAAGTAACTATGGCTAAGGCATGCTGTTGCATTCTAGCAATGGGATAAAAATTTTAAGAACCACATAGGAAAAAAGAATAAGTAGATTCAACAAAAATATAGTTATAAGTATCCCCTTGGATACATCCCTAATCCCTGGTGTAAGTAAACCAGCTTACATGACCCATTTACATAGATCGTGTTGTAGATTTTTTTCTCTAAAGTAGAAGATGGTTTCCAAGGCTTGGTTGTCAGCTGTACGTCCTTCTAAGTGTGAAAGCGGTATGAAAAGAAGGCGTTGTAGTAACACTGAAGAAAATGTGCCCATATTTGCTGTTAATTATGCTAGATTATAAGGCTTTCACAGTGATTGTTGTTGAGGCCCCAGAAACACCTTGCAAACACAAAAGAGAACTCGAACATTTCCTAACAGAGCTTACGCTCCAAGTTCAGTGACTTCAAGATGACTTTAGTGGATGTACTCATAAATGGTGTAAATCAGTTAAAAGCACCTGAGCTGTAAGACTCCACTTAATAACCTTTTATTTTTTCCTTTTCAGTTTTCCATCAGTTCATGTCAGGTGCTTAGTGTTAGACATCACAACCATATTAGATCATCTCTTTGTTTCCTGCATGCATTTTTTTGTTCTTCATCACAAAGTAAGCATTTGATGAAGTTAACAATGCTGCAAATAATATACTGCTGATTCTTGAGAAAATAATTGAAAGAATGGTACAATTACTTTTACAGTTCAAGGAATAGATGCACTGATAAAGTTATAAATCAAATCACCACTTGGCAAGCAAATGTAAAATGGTGAAATATTACATGAACACATATTTGATATGTGTGCACTCGGAATATCTGAGAGACAAACAAAATGTGTTTTTATTGTAGTTATGGGAAATAAAAGGTACTTTTTGAGAAAAGAAAGAAGCTACAATGATATGAGTGGAAAAAACCCACCCATAAACACAAGAACAATGGGAGGAAGAAAGGTAGCATCCAGAGTATCCTCTGAGCTTTTTTTATTTACCTGATTGCTGTCATTGTTTTACATCAACTTTTTTTTAATCTTTTCTTTGTTTGTTTTAGTTATACTGCATGATAACAAAACTCTATAAATTCATTTTTATATGGATGATATAAATGTAAAATAAAATTATTTAAAAATCACAGCTGCTTTGACAAACACGCACCATGAAACAGGTGATAAAATCTTTCCTTTTTTTTTTAAAGGGTGCTACTGAAACTTGGTAGAAGAGCTTTTTTTAATGGGCCACCTACCGTAAATCAGAGCAAATGGAAATTTGTATTTCTCATGGTATTTTGTATGCCAAATATGAAACTCATACTTAACTAACTAGTAGATACATTTAAGACTTAATTATCATACTTCTCTGCAGCATTTGTCCATGAATAGGAGAGAGACAAAATAAGTGTAAAATGGATTAATACAATTTACTGCTGTATTTAACTTACATAATTGGAAGAAGTACACAAAGTACTAACAATACTGATATTGTTCACACACATAAATACACATATTTAGGAACTAAATCTGCAAGATTTTCTGAAAGAAATTTTATAATTGCTATTATAAGCTGAAGTGCCTCCCCCTTCGTCCCTTTCCTGCAACAGTGCAGCTGTATGTATTATTTATGGAGAAATATATCTGGGATGAGAACTCCAGCAGATACACCAGTTTATGGAAGACAGCTGAAGATCTGGCATTAGGTATCATCTAAAAATTTGGATCAATAAAGCCCTCATATTTAAAAAAAAAAAAAAAAAAGAAAGAAAAAGCATAACCACACACTTTTGACAGTATTGTGCATAAAACCAAATGGTGATGCAAAGCTGCTTGAGAGCATGTTTTTCACTGATACCAGCATTTGTAAATATATCATGTAAATTCTCTGGGATATATGGTGGTTAATTATTTGCACTCCCTGCCAAAGGTGATTGCAGTTCATTATCAGTCAGTTATTACCACAATGTCGTGGGTTTAAAAGAAAAAGTCGTGTTCTGTGCTATAAGAAATTTGTCCTTCCCCAGAAACAGGCATGTTGCATTCATGAGAAGAAGATGAACAAAAGGATTCTTGAGAAAGCAGCAGTTTGGATATCATTTTGTAATCACAAACTACCTTGCAGTTGTGAGAAAAAAAGAAGAAAAGAAAAAAATCCAAAGAATATAGCTTCAATTACTTATACTCTTCTGTTAGGATATAACAAATCCTGGGGAAGAGTGTTATAAGTTATTCTTCTGCAGAAAGTGAAATACAACCATCCTCCTCTGGTTTATATCAAATTTAGAAGCTGCTGAAGAGTGAATATCAAGACAAGACTGTCCAAAACTATCGTTCAATAGAGATTTTTCTGAAAATGAATAAAGAGAATTAGGAGAATGCCACATATCTAAAGAAAGAAATTGAAATGAATATATTTAAACAGCTTCTTGAAAGTGTGAATTTTCAAAGCAGGCACCTTTCTTGGTACAATCTGATTTCACTGTCAACACACTTCTAAGTGGCTTAAAATATACTGCCCTTTCCATAAGGCTGAGAAGTCCCTGAAAGATTATGAAAATCTGAATTCTATTTCTTCTGACCAAATGTTTGAGGAACAGGAGGTGGGCAAAAGTCAAAATCCTAGATGTGACATTTATCTCTTGACACTTGTTTTGTGAACAGCTTTGGGAGCTAAATCCAATTCTGAATGTCTTATCTCTCCATTTTAGGATGAGTTGAACCAACACATTTAAATTTAGAATAGAAATGTTCTTAGATGAATAAAAATTTGTTATCATCGTTACTAGCTGGCCAGCATAAGCTAAAGTGTTATTTTTCTGTTAAAAATTCAGACTGGAGACTAAGAGTCTATATAACAGATTCCCCTTTATGTAAAAAGTCAATTGTGTCAAGGACAGAGGGAGACTTTCAATTATATTTATAGAAACCAAAAGCAAATAAAAAGTTAAATCCTGACAATGATGTTCTATGTTTCCTGATAAAAAGAACTATTTTTTTTAACAAAAACATATATCATTCTAAATTCAGATGCTTCAGAAGCAAATTTTGTGAATCTAGGCAAACTCCGAAGTATAAGGTATTGCATCTGAAAGTCTGAGAACGTATTACAAATATTCCAGACGAAAGAGTTGTAGGAATTTGGGGGGGGCATGGCTACATGAATATTTAGTCCGTTGGAAACCAGTATGAGTTTGATGTTAACTTCTATAGGACCACATATTTGAATCACATATCACAAATCCTTGCCTTACTGTGCTATTGTCTGAGTGACCGTTTTATTCCTGTCTTGAGCTAGCTTTCAGGGTTTAACTAATGTAAGCACTGTGCACAGCCATACAATATCATTTAAATTATATAGGATTTTCTTCCTCAGGTGCTAAATTACTATATTCACTTTTATTCAATTAAACACAGAAACTAAAATGCTGCCTTTAACACATGCTGCATACAGTCAAGTTAGCATCATAGATGATAAAATGCTTCTAGGGAGCTTTCCTACATCTTTTTTCTGAGATTTTATGATCTAAAGCTCTTGTGGTAGATTGATTCTATGCACATCTGCCTGATGTGTGAATTTGACACACTTGTAAATCTCTGCTTATATTATATATGGACTGAGCTTTGATAGCCCTGGAGTAATTGCATGTATATCAGTTTGACTTTACCCCCAATGTGTCCCTGGCATGTCCATAACCTTGAGAGAAATCCACCTCAACCCTACTTTGGCACAGGGCACTCTCTCCAGATGTGTTGTCCATGGCTCGAGCTGTCCAAAACAAGAGAACTTGCATGACACCTTCAGCAGGGACAACGTTCTTTTTTGTACTGCCTGTGATGCAGGTGCACAATGCAGTTACCTGGGTCACCTTTGGGTGGTAAATGAATAGGCGGTAGCATACTGGGCTCCTGCTGTAAAGCTCTCTGAAGGTGAGGAAGTGATATTGTATTTGTCATCTTTGTGTCATTTGGAAGTGATCTTTTGTAGCCCCTTGAGTCAAGATTACTCAAGATAGTCCTCACAGAAAATATCCTTAGTGATCTGCGGAGAAACCTGGAAGAGGTTTCTGGTTTGTGTTGAATTTTATCCCTGTGTCCTCACAAAGTTTTTATGAGACATATTGTTAATTTGAGAATATGTATTCAAGGAATAGGTGAGGGAAGACAAAAAAATAGGTGGTGGGATCATAAATGGCAGTGGTAACTTTGACATGACATATGAGCAGGAGCCACACGCTCTTTCTGTACGGTTGCAGTTTGTCCATATAGTCACCTGGAGAGTAAGCTTTCTCTTTTAAAGCTTCCCTGTGGACAAGAGGGAAGCTTTGGGAAAGATAGGGAAACTCAAATCTTCATCCCCATATTCCTTTATTCCAAGAATTTCCAAAGGACTTGCCCCTTTGATCCTGATTCATCTGTCAATTCCTTCAGAGACATTTGGTTGCTAAAATGACTTTTACAACACTTATGCAACATGTGCAAAAAATGCATAAATGGCAAAAGGGAGCTAAGGGTAAAATTTCTGCTGTTTCTTCCCTCATGCTGGTGTGAGCTGCTAGATTCTGAAGTTCTTTGATGATATTCAGATTTGTACCAAAGGTTGGCCTCTCACCTATACATCTAAGTAGCATTTCTGAATTCTAACCACAACTTCTACATTTCAACAAATGCTTATCCCTGTGGAATACCTGAAATGTGAAAGATGCAAGACTACTGCCTGCTTTGATTCTGACATTGCTCTGCTATTAATTCCAAGTGTTTCTCTTTGAGTGTTTTGTTTCCTTTTCTTTTTATAAGTGAAATGTGAGAAGTATTTGGGATTATTTTTCTGTTCTAGAGTGTAAACTTTCACTCAAAACTTTGCAAGAACTGTTGTATCCATAGCTGACATTTGTATAGGTATGAAACTTACCCTGTCTCAACCACCAGAGAACTTGCTTTGCCTCCAGTACCCTGGCTCTAGGAAATGGATTCTTTTCCTGCTTTACCTGTGTATCTTCTCTGCGGCTTTGATTATATGATGCCCTTCTCTTCATTATGTATTTTATCTACCAGGCATAATAGAATAGGATTTGCATTTGACTATATATATTATTAGAGTATGTACTTACAGGAACAAAAGTACTGCTATGATACAAATCACAATTACAATAATAATATCGCCACTAGAGTTCATAAAGGACAAGTCATTGATTGTTTAAATGTAGTAAGGACCTGCCAATAAACATATAATCAACCTTATTAAATATATTTTATTCTTAGGTTACCAGGCTGAAATCAAATGTAATGCACTATGTAAAATTAATTTTCTAAAAAATACAGCTTTTTCAGAGACCTTCTTAATCAGTCCCTTTATTGTTTTCACCAGAAAATTCCACTGGCAGCACAATAATTGTCCCCAGAACAACAGATTAAAACCTTTATTTCAGAATTAGAAGAGCGTGAGGATTACATGGGGAACTAAAGCATATATATCTATAAAAATAATCCTTTTATGGAAGAACATTGTAAAAGAACATTGCCAAAAATACATGGAACTTATTCAGCTTCTGCTAAAAAGAGGTTAAACTAGGCATGAAAGCCCTATTAAAAAATTTATAAAGTCCTACTTTAAGTCCTATTATTAGCTATTAAATCCGGGCTAATAATTTACATGACTGCCATGTCATTCTATATCCAAGGTGTTTATTTTTTGTTTCCTATTCTAAGCTTCTGAGAAATTCAAATTTTTTATTCATGTGATTGCTTCAGCATTTTATGTAAGGATTATGAACATTAATTTAAAAATTTGGGGTTTTTTTCTTGTTGATACAGAATGTTGTATTCATTTAACCCCAGAATAAAAATTGCCATATAGACAATGAAGTGCCATAAATGGTAAATGTTTGTCCATCTTCCTTGAAATAAGTTAAATGTCGTAGTGGATTTGCTGGCAATGTCAGGGGACTGTTAACAGAAAAATGTCTATGGGACAGAACAAATTCATTCACATAATCCTAGTGGCATTTTTACAGTCAAAAACAAAAGAGAGAATAAGTTATAGCTCTGTGCTGTTATCTGTGCCAACACCCTTATCTGAGGCAGGCTTTGCTATCAAGTTTCCCTTGAGAAGAAGAGCCTTGTTCAGCGGTTGCACGGTCTTCAGGTTATGAGATGGTTGCTTCTGCCTTCAATGCTTATGTTTTGCTTCTTACAATGTAATTTTTTTTATGTTTTTCTAACTTTTGTTAATAAATGTAAATTTCATTTTTCAATACCCGATTCAAATAATTATTTATCTTCAGTTTGAAAATATGTAAAAGTTAGGTTTGCTTTTGATTTGGTCATTTTACGAGCCACTTAGTTTTGCTGTCAGTCTGGATAGACTCATACTAATAGAACAGGCAGGGCACAGGTACAAGCAGGGGCAAGTGATCATCATACAAGTAAAGCATTAGGAAAACCCCTGAGAAAGTTTTGGTCCATGCCAGCCGGTGTGCTGAAACACAATGCCCAGGTATGAACTGGAATTAGCTTATCCAGTTGCTTAATAAAATGTCATTCTGGCTAATAACCTTCTCTAGTGAAAGTAATATTTATCACCTCCTTGATCTTGTCCAAAAGGCAGGAATAAGGAATTATGGATAGCACATCCTTCTGTTCTAACTCCATTTGATACCTGAAAAAATTTCAGTTTTAATATCCTTCAGGATGCTGAAACTTGTGCCAGAAAACACGCTCAGAAAAAAGTTCCTTACCAGTCATCTTTAGATTTTTGCCAGCCACCTCTGAATTTCAGTAACAATCTTATATTGTATTTAAAAATCTATTCCACTAACTTTCTCATACCTCAAGACAGCAACTCAGCTATTGTTTCAAATTTAGTGTCCACTTCTGTTTAATGTCTAAAAAAAATATTTGGAAACATTCTTTGTTATGAAAATCATTACTTGATATACACCTGGGAAAAAGAAATCTGTATTGAGAATCTTTTCTGACATAAAATTATTTTTATTTTTATTTCTTTGTGATTTTTATTGAAGTTATACCATATATTTGGTTGCAATATTGAAAGCTTTAAAGCATAGCTAGCTTCAAAGTCATATGCAAAAATGAAATAATTTAATTTCAGGTTTTTTTCACATTCTTGCTAAAACATTAGTGCAGAGAAATGAAAGCCGATGTTTTTTGTTTAGAAGGTTCAAATAAGTTCACTCTTCTATTTCAGTTCTCAGATGTTCATTTCACCTGAGTTTCACATCACAGCCTGAAACTCAAAAATCTAAATGTCAAAACAAAATCAGCAAAATCTTTTATCCAATTTGGGACTGTAACATATAAAATCTCATGGAATAAGTAGTCGGAGAAAGACAAAGTTCTTAATATGATAATGTCACTGTACAATACTTAACAGTTAACTCTGATGGTTTTTATAGAGACCTCAGCCTGCTTCACCCCATAGAAAAAATCAACACAAGAATTTTTAAACTACTTGTAAGGCATACAACAAAAAATGGTTAAAGCCATTTGCACTGAAATGTAAAAATTAAGCAGAGATTTCACCCATTTCTTTTTCCATTCACTGATATATTTTTATAAACAATCTCCTACCCTGCTCGACAGTCTTATAGGTGCTATTAATGTCAGTAATCACTATCCTTTCTTGGAAAGAAAGAGAAATTTATTGAGAAGGGCTTGAGCAGTTGCTCTTGTTGGAATTCAATCCTGTTTCCTGAAAACAAACAAAGAAACCAAGGACAAAAGAGAAAAAGGGTCAGGGGAAAAAAAAAGAAAAGGAAAAAAATAAAAAGGAGACACAGCTTCAGCTTTGGTTCTCGATTCTTACCTACATGGCAGCTGCTAAAAAAAAAAAAAAAACAACAGGCATAGCATGTGGTTTCATCAGATACTCCAAGATCTGGCAAACTTGTGTCAATGTCATAGCAATTAAAGCATTGATTTCAACTTCTTTTTTGGTCACAGGCTCACAGCAGTACTGTAAAAAGTCTGTCTTGGCTGGCAAACTCAGACTGTTTTCAAACAGAAAGCAGGAAACAGAGATAGGAAAGGAACAACTGAATGGAGAAGGAAAAAAAGAGAAATTAGAATGGGTGTAAATTAGAAAAATGAAAAAGAAAAAAAGAACAAAGTAGTAATTCCAATCACAATGTCAAGCACAACACTGAAGATTTAACCAAGGCAAGTAGAGGTATCGTAATCCTTTGGTTCCCTTTCATCTTATTTCTAAATATAGAGGTGGTGGAGGCACATGATAGTTGGGGACAACTGTTGTGATGCCAGGAAGCGATGGCAGGAAGAGACTGGCATGTAGCTGGCAAAGGCACAGCCGGCCTCTTCCTATGCATTAATTCTCTCCAAATGATTTAAGTTGTGGGTTCATAGAATCAGAAAATAGTTTGGGTTGGATGAGACCTTTAGAGGTCCTAGTCTAACCCTCTGCAATGGGTTGTCAAAGGGTTTAAAGAATGATTTAATCTCCTACATTACTTTGTTTATCATTAAAGTCTAAACTCTACAACATCTGATTTTGTCCACAACCTTCTGCTCCCACTTCCTTTAATTTACCAATGTCAGCCAGTATAAATTATTCCTGGATTTAAGAGCCATTAGAAGAAGTCAGTGTTCTAGGCACTCCAACAATTTTTGTTTTTCAAAAACAACATGATAAGAAAGACTGAATTTGAATTTTTTTACCTTGACCAATTTAGAATATAGACCTAAAAGAGTTGAAATTATGATAAGCCCTTCACTTTCAAAGTATTTTATGCTGGATAAGGCATGGGTTTCTCTTTGGTCCTAGAAACAGAAAAATTGGTTAATTTCTCCTGAATTTTATGTTTTATTAAGAAGTTTTGTACATCAGTCACCAGTTTCAAAAAGGAGATGACTATTCACTGCAGTAAGGGAATAAATCAAGAATGCATCATTGACTATGGCAGTACAGTCACTACCATAGGTTGTTATTGCAATATATTTTGTCTTGATGGTAAAGTCCTGTATATTTCTAGTGCAGGAAAAAAATAATAATCCCCCTAAAACTCAGAGGAGGGTTTTCAGGACCTAAAGGCAAAGTCATTACAAAGGGTATGTAGGTCACTTGGCATTTTTTCCTTTTTTCAAATAAGCATATGTTATTATTTAACAACCATTAAAACCCACACTGCTTTGTTGCAGGCACTATTCTTTAAATTGTTTTCCATCAGTGAAATCACAGAAGCCTAAAACGGAACCGTTGTTCTTCAGAGAACCTAAAGATGAATGTGGATAATCTAGGGAAGACTGAAAAAGAAACTGAATACTGTCTTTTCTTAACTCATCTCACCCATAAGTGGGGGAAATTACTGGTAACAGGATGACTTCAGTTATAAATGATATTTATTGTATCATTATGCTATATCACAGCTGCTAATAAAACCTGGAATAAAACTGTAAGGTAAAGTCTACCTCCTGAACTGGCTCATGATCTGAATGCAAACCTGCTTTATAAACACAAGCTGAAAGGTGTAAGTTGCCTTGGAGTACTGCTGATTTGATGGAAAATTGCTTCAAAGAATGAGCTAAAATGAATATGCTCGAAGTAATCTAAGATGCAGATGTAATGCATTGCTCTAGGATCATTCTACTTGTTTTTCTGTGTGACAGTTCACTGAACTGTAGAGTGGTAGTCAGAAAATGAACAGATCTATTTTAACTTCAAGCAGATCTCAATGGCTGCAACTGGCAAAAAGGTGATTCTTAGCATTTGGAGACGACATCCTCTTTCTCTGCTTCAGTAAAGCAGAAAGGATTTGGAAAATAAAAGTAGACCTTATTCTATGTATCACACATGCAAACAGAAGTAATGGAGACTGTTTTAATCTAGAAGAAATACTAAAAAAAAATTACTTTCAATAAAAATTGCTGGTTAATCCCATAAAAAGAAGAAACACATTTTTAAACACAAAAATTGTGATTTCAAAGCACAGAATATCATTGATCTTCCATTGAAACAACAACAAAAAAAGATGAAATGCAGACATTTTCTCATTAACAGAGCAATAATGAAATAGTCACATTATGCTTTCGTTTTGAAATAGATTCTGATGTCTTTACCTATTTTCAACAGTACTTATGAAGCTGGTGGAAACAGTAGTTGAACATAGTACTAGTTAATGTGTGTAAAGGCATCATCATGTATCTCATAAAACACACATCCTAGTGAAAATATATCACTTTCAACAGCTACTGTATATGACGCCAATAATATTAGAGATATAACCTCATTTCATTGACACCATTAGGATATACTATCAGTATTTCTTTAAAATCTCCATTTAGAATATTATCAGATGTCAATCTTTTCATTTTATAGCAGCTTGTAACCAAGTAACAGGCTGTTAGGTCAGTTTTGTACACAGTAGGAATCACAAAATAACAAGGGACTGGATTTACAATTATGAAGGACAAAATCAGCAACAAAGATGGAATCATTAGGAAAAATTAAAATACACAGTACTTGCAGTTCAACATTGAGTTTAATCATGAGTAATTTTTAATTGAGAGATAGATTTTTTTCATCTTTAAAAGACTGATTTAACGTTCTGTAGAGAGGTAAAATCTTAAGATTGTTTAGAAAATAGCTCATGTGAAGATCAGGTTTATGTAATTTGCTAAATATTTTTATATTTACTCTCTAACATCTAGAGAGTATTCTAGTTCTCAGATTTCCTTGATTCCTGTGAATCCATTTGTACAACAAAGAAAAGTTTCTGAGCTTCATCAGTTTTTTTGGCCAAAAAAATCTGGCAAATTACTTAACAATGTCCATACTTAAAATTCATCAGCTGATTTTCCTACTATTGACTAAATCCTCTTAAAAAAGATGGGAAAGCCGCTGTAGGTTTTAATGTATATGGCATTATCCTAAATACCTGTCTTGTCTGAGCTTCGTGGTGCACTTGGCTGCTACCCTGGAACTGAATAAAGGAGATATTTAAAGAAGGTGCAACAGAAGAGTGAAGTCTTGCAATGAGACTGGGGGGGGGGGGGGGGGGGGGGGGGGGGGGAGGGGGGGCAAAATATAGGATGTAGGATTAGCTACTTCACCTCGAAGTTTTTGTCTGCTTTTTTACACTTTGATTTGGAGCATGATGACTTCATGGTACCTTCAGTTTCTGATTGTGCATTCCAGGCAGCGACAGTAACTTGATTGTGCATGCTAGCAGCAACACCTGGCCTGAACACTTACTTGTGATATATGTCTTTATACGTACAGCAGATATTATATATGGTGTTTCACCTTCAATCTAATAAGGTATTTCAAAATTCCATTTAAAAAACTTGTGCTAACTTGAGAGAAAGGAATACAATCTTCTCTTACATATCACCTTTTCTGAACAATTTTTTTTTGCATGAAAATATTCAGGCAAGCAGAGTTTTACAGTAAGTATATGAAATACTGTTTGCTATACAAGGATGGGGGAACTTCTCCCACAGAGACAATTAAATGAGCCAGACAAGGATCTGGCTGTCATCTTTACAGATAGGACAACATATAAACTCTCACATTTAATTGGTGCGAAAGTGACAAGAGAAAACTGAACATAAGGTCTCTAGGCAGCCAATAAATCTGGCTTGTGTCTTTCTCCCTCAATCAAAGACAGAAACTGGCTATTTTTGTATCTTGGGTTCATGTACAATTTTTTTGTGTGTGCAAAAGAGGGCAGGAAAGAAAGCTTTTAACTGGACAAAAATGTCATAAGCTTGCTTGTATTCCTCTAATGCTTAAAACATTCTCCCAATCCAGTATCTTTCTGAATGGATCAAAACAGCTGTGATTTTTGTTCGATTTTTAAAGACTTGTCCTCTTCATTAATTCTAGGTTAGACAAGCCATAAATTTATCATTCCACAGACATTTCATTATTCATTTTTTCTCTTGTGTTAGGCACTGTACTTCTCTAAGATGGTGTCTAAAGGAGCATAATATAGACAGAGGAGAAGGGGAAATGAAGGTACATACCAAAGAACAACTTGTCCAAGGTCAAAGGGTGGTTGTTCTTGACAGAGGAAGAAATAAATCCCAGCTGCCCTGTGTTTCAGACCAGAACCAGGACACTGAATGTATCACCACTTTATCTGGTAAGGCCATGATAAAATTTAGGGAAGCTTAGGAACAGAAGAAATGCTGAATTTTTGTTTGTTTCCATGGCTTTGTCTCACCGCCTTTTCCAAGCAGCTCATACGAATCACATTCATGACTAAGAAATGCCCTCTAGGTCAATTCCTGTTGATTCATGGTCTGTCGACTTCTATGACGCTCCATGAAAAAATATTTCTATAAATACATTAGCAATGAAAGGAGGGCTAAGGAAAATCTCCATCCTTTATTGGATGTGGGGGAAAGCATAGTGACAAAGGATGAGGAAATGGTTGAGGTACTTAATGCCTTCTTTGGCTGTTCTCCAGGTGTCCAGCCCCCTGAGCTTGAAGACAGGAACAGGGATCAGAATGAAGGCCCCATAATCCAAGGGCAAACGGTTAGTGATCTGCTACAGCACTTAGACACACAAGTCTATATGGCCTGATGGGATCCACCCAAGGGTACTGAAGGAGCTGACAGAAGTGCTCAGTGAGACACTTTCAATCATTTATTAACAGTCCTGGCAAACTGGGGAGGTCCCAGTTGACTGTAAGTTAGGAAATGTGATACCCATCTACAAGAAGTGCAGGAATGAGGATCCGGGGAGCTGTCAGTCTGACTTCGGTGCCGGGGAAGGTTATGGAGCAGCTCATCCTGAGTGTCATCACACGCCAGGTACAGAACAGCCAGGTGATCAGGCTCAGCCAGCATGGGTTTATGAAAGGAAGGTCCTGCTTGACCAATCTGATCTCCTTCTATGACAAATGACAAGGTGACCCACTTAGTGGATGAGGAAAAGGCTGTGGATGTTGTCTACCTGGACTTTAGTAAAGCCTTTGACACTGTTTCCCACAGCGTTCTCCTGGAGAAACTGGCTGCTTATGGCTTGGACAGGCATACTCTTTGCTGGGTAAAAAACTGGCTAGATGGCTGAACCTAAACAGTTGTGGTGAATGGAATTAAATCTAGTTCGTGGCCAGTCACAAGTGGTGTTCCCCAGGGGTCAGTATTGGGACCCATTCTGTTTAATATCTTTATCAATGATCTGGACAAGGGGATTAAGTGCACCAAACAGTACGTTTGGAGACACCAACCTGGGTGGCAGCATTGATCTGCTTGAAGGTAGGAAGGGTCTTTAGAGGGATCTGGACAAGCTGGATAGATGGACTGAGGCCACCTGTATGAGGTTTACCGAGGCCAAGTGCATGAAAGGAAGGTCCTGCTTGACCAATCTGATCTCCTTCTATGACAAATGACAAGGTGACCCACTTAGTGGATGAGGAAAAGGCTGTGGATGTTGTCTACCTGGACTTTAGTAAAGCCTTTGACACTGTTTCCCACAGCGTTCTCCTGGAGAAACTGGCTGCTTATGGCTTGGACAGGCATACTCTTTGCTGGGTAAAAAACTGGCTAGATGGCTGAACCTAAACAGTTGTGGTGAATGGAATTAAATCTAGTTCGTGGCCAGTCACAAGTGGTGTTCCCCAGGGGTCAGTATTGGGACCCATTCTGTTTAATATCTTTATCAATGATCTGGACAAGGGGATTAAGTGCACCAAACAGTACGTTTGGAGACACCAACCTGGGTGGCAGCATTGATCTGCTTGAAGGTAGGAAGGGTCTTTAGAGGGATCTGGACAAGCTGGATAGATGGACTGAGGCCACCTGTATGAGGTTTACCGAGGCCAAGTGCCAGCTCCTGCACTTGGGGCACAACCACCCCATGCAACACTACAGGCTTGGGGAAGAGTGGTTGCCCAGCCGAAAAGACCTTGGGTGTGTTGGTCAACAGCTGGTTGAATGTGAGCCAGCAGTGTACCCATGTGGCCAAGAAGGTTCGTAGCATCCTGGCTTGTATCAGAAATAGTGTGGCCAGCAGGAGTAAGGAAGTGATTGTATCCCTGTACTTGGCACTGGTGAGGCTGTACCTCAAATAATATGTTCAATTTTGGGCCCCTCACTACAAGAAGAATGTTGAGGTACTTGAGCATGTCCAGAGAAGGCAATGAAGCTGGTGAAGAGTCTAGAGGACAAGTCTTATGAGGAGCAGCTGAGGGAACTGGGGTTGTTCAGCTTAGAGAAAAGAAGGCTGAGGGGAGACCTTATTGCTCTCTACACCTACCTGAAAGGGAGTTGTAATGAGGTTAGTGTTGGTCTCTTTTTCCAAGTAACAAGCAATAGTACAAGAGGAAACGACCTCAAGTTGTGCCAGGGGAGGTTTAGATCAGATATTGGGAAAAATTTCTTCACCAAGAGAGTGGTCAAGCATTGGAACGGGCTGCCCAGGGAACTGAGTAGGATTGGAGTTATTTAAAAGATGTGTAGACATGGTGCTTAGGGACATGGTTTAGTGGTGGACTTGGCAGTGCTAGGTTAATGGTTGGACTTGATGATCTTAAAGGTCTTATCCAACCTAAATGATTCTATGATTCTATGAGAGTGTGTCATATTCCTTATGTCTAGAGTAACCTATATGGGGTATCTTCCACAAGGCACCACAAGATCTGCTTCTTTCAGCAATGGTGACCTCTCCAGTAGTCAATGTAAAGTAGAGTAAGAAATAGAAAATTTGGGGTCACCAACACTATCATGAGAAATAAAATAAATAATCTGTAGAAGTAATACTTTAAGTAATATGTCATATAATACTCTCTACAGCTCTATAATAAAGCTGTCTCAATAAGTTTGACATTTTCTCTCTCAGCTTAATACACTCCAGCTGAAACATTTGGGCTAAGAGTCTTTGAAGTTTAACAGCAATGTAGAAATGAAAGCAAACAATTTTCAGTTTTTCACTTTGAACTTGTTCTCCTAGATTCAGATTTTAGTATCCTTCTATTCAAATTTCTCATTTCTTCCCATGGGATGAAGTGTCAATGAAAAGAAACGGAAATGGAGGAAATGGAAAAATGAACTTTCTCTGGTGATGAGGGAGATTTCTGTTCAGGATTATATAAGAGATGGCACAAAATACATAAATTTTGCTAGCAAAATGACCTTTGAATGCATCCAGATTTCTGGATAACTGTATTTTAAATATTTCAGAATAAATAAAGGTCAATAATTCATAAGGAATAAAAGCAATTTTTCTTAATCATCTATTACTTATTTAAGTATGCAACCTTCATTTAAAGTGTTTCTGACAATCCTTTCTGAGCTAAATAGTACCTTTGAAAAATGAGCCTTGAACAAACACAATAATTTTCGTAATATTCTTTTATTCTACATGAACTCCTAATTCATGTGATGAATGGGAAGTTTTGTAGTGTTAAAAATCATTATGTGAGGTAATAACTGTGAATACATACTAATATTTTCCTATTTTATTTCATATCTGGAGCAATCATTCCATAAACTACAAAAACTAGAAGGCAGAACGTAGTTCAAACTACTAATGGAGAAATACTGCTTTTTAGAAAAGTTTGACTTAACTCTTTCACTACTAAAAAGAATTTCAAGCTAAATACTAGTCATATGTTGTAGTAAGGACACCTTAATGTATTTTTTTCTTCACTGTCCGGTTAGTGTAGAGGTTACGTGACACTATAACTTCTGTAGCCTTGTAATCCTGCTTAGATTGCTCACCTCCTGGATAACCATGCAATAACGGATGGAAAAATTGCTTCTTGCTATAGCTGGACCAAAAACTTTAGCCCTTGTATTCTCCTTGGAATGATGAATGCTCTTATGAATTAGGCAAATGCATTTAACTTGGATAACCTTCTCAGACATAATGTAGCAAATTTCATTCTCCTGCCAGAGGAGGGGCAATATTAAGAATTTTTGTGGCTGAAATATGATTTTACAATATGTTCATCATCATGTCTGGGTGCTATGGAACAGAATTCTTATGGAATGCTGACACATATTTAAAATTTAGTTATCCTTGGAAATGGCAAAAAAAAAAAAAAAAAAAGGAGTTTTATGCCTCTAAATTGACACCCTCTTATCACACCTGCAGTCTCCTGAAAGAGGGAAACTGCCAGTAAAAAATAACAAGATCTTCAGAATAAAAAACAAAACAAAACAAACAAACAAAAAAAAAACAAAAAAGACCGCCACAAAAATGTTCCTATCTTTCTCACAAGGAAGCTGTATGAAACTAGACATTTGGTCTAGGTTTCTTAGAATAGAAGAAAAAAAAAGTAAGGAAGACAATGAGGTAAAAAGTAGAACAAGCAAGCAAATTAATAAGCAGTGGTTCAATCCAGTGCTATGAGAGAGCCTGAGAGACAGAAAAGAATAGGCTGATATGATTTATACCCTTAATATTTTTCCATGGATAAGGCGTTCTGCGGCAGCATGTGCAGTATCAATAAGCAGAAAAATATCGAAAACCTCCATTTATTTATTATCTCCACTTTACAAGAAATGTAGTTATAAGGTCTCACATTATAAAGGTATTTTGGCTTTTCAAGAACTTTTGTCAGCATTTGTCATTTCTGTGAGTCTTCAGCTTTCTTGTTATTTGTACATGCACTTGATAATAAGTATAAATTAAGAAGGTCTTACTGTATTTTACTGCTTTTTCTTCCACACTAAGTTTCTATTTTACCTATGATCACATAATCAGAAAATTAGAATGTATTTAGATCTGGTTACTTGTTTTTAATATCTTTATATTGGTTCTTAGAACACTTTATTAAATAATTAAAAAAAAAAAAGTCAGAGTAAGATAAAATATGGACAGCTGAAAAATCCTAATGGAAAGCTTGGCCTTGACATTCCGCTAAGCTCAACCTCTTCTAAAGCTGTGAGTTTTGGATTAAAAGCAGTGAAGAAAACTTTGCAGTCCAAGAAATGAAATTGTAACAAGGGTACCTCATAGTTGAGGTACTGATTCAGCATGATAAAAAGGGTATAGTGTAAAAATAAAACAAAAGCATTCCAAGAGGAAAAACTTTTTTTATTATTATTTTATTCCATACTTCCATGCTCCAGCAAAAGGTCAGATCAACATGCACTTTGAATATTATACTTTAGAAAGCTAAATTTACCTCAATAGAATCAACCTCTAAAAAGAAAAACTAGTAGAAGGAACAGATACACTCTGTATTGTAATTGTTTTATTTGGTCATTGTTAGTATAACATCAGTTTTTCAGTAAAGACTCTGTGTTACAAGAGAAAACTGGAGGATGAAAAGGTGGTAACATACCTTCACAGGATGGTAGGTCATTAAACTGGTCTCTCCTAGAAACTAACTTCCCTGCACCATTAATACACTATTTCCAGTTTAAGTAATTTTGTTCAGAGTCTTGTAAGATATATCTCACTGAAATTTATTCTTATTCAGTGGGGTTCAAATACAGTCATGGAGGATGGTTTTGAAGACAGAATAAATTTCAGAACTAGGATTGTCAAAAGCGTGAAGAACCAGGTACTGTTAGGTGAGATGTAGATTCCAGGTCATGACACAAAATGTAAATTTCTGCCTATTTCTTACCTCTAAAACACACTCTACTGCTTTGGAATGTCTCAAGTCATGACAGAAGTGTACTCAGAGCACCTCAGAAATATCTCATCTCACTCAATATACAGGCACAGCAGTAAAGTGAATTAGAGAGTAAAATGGATATTTCTTCTGCAATACAAATGTTTTTTGTGCAAACACAAGACACCAGAAAGAAGAAATCATATTTTTACTCAACTGTTATGACTATGAACAGTTGGCTACCTGTCAAGCTGTATGAGCCTTTACATGATATTATTTATGCCAGCCTATAGAGCTGTAGGTGCCCTGTGGAGGCAGGAGGAAGCTAATTAGAAATTTTTATAATCTCTTGGTATTTAATTTACCTGTAGAGTTATCACTTATCTCTTAAGAATCTAGGCCTAAGAATCTGCAATCTGTTTTGAAATTAAGTTGACATTTTTCAAGAAGAATAACCATAATTTGGGACTTCGAAATACCACATATTCAGACTAGCTTTCTTGCAATACCTACATAGTTTTAAAAATGCTACCCCTGAGTCATTTGCTTGTGTAGAATATAGAAAGTGAGAAACGTTTTCCTGCACTGCTGTTTGTACAGAAGATTAAATAATTATACTCCCTCCATACTGCAATTAGTATTTTCTGTTTACTCAACCTAGGGGCTGCTCTAATGCTTCTCGCTTAAGTAACACACAAGATTTCAGTGACTGAATATATATGCAAAACAAAATAGTTAGAAGCAAAGATCAGGAAAGTGTGATGGTTTCTTTTTTCTTAGAGAAGCAACAACTTCTTTTAATGTTTTGAAAGGCTGTCAAAGTGATATTTTGGTAGCTGATTCATCCACTGACTCCTGGCTTTAA
Organism: Phaethon lepturus; assembly: GCF_000687285.1. Taxonomy (NCBI): domain Eukaryota; kingdom Metazoa; phylum Chordata; class Aves; order Phaethontiformes; family Phaethontidae; genus Phaethon; species Phaethon lepturus. The sequence continues at coordinate 29,592 of NW_010556920.1, forward strand.
CACTTCTTCCACCACCAAAGGCTGAAAATTCCTCATTAACACTACTGTGACAGATCATCATACCAGGTGGTACCACTAAACAATTAAGAACTTGTTCAAAGGCTCTTATTTATAATTTATTTCATTGAAATTAAAGTTTCCTTTCAGATTATGCAAACCATAGTAATTTCCACTGATGTTCTATTTTAGAAAGTAAAAAATATGTGCAACCATTGCGCTTAGAAATAGGCAGAAATATAATTATAAAGAGGCATTAACAGCAGAAAACACATTGTATAATAAATAGACCATGTAAGTATTTAATGAGTCGAGTCTTGCTATGAATTAGTGGCTAAGTGTATTATTGAGTAAAATAGATATTTCTTCTGCAACAAAAATACTTTATGTGCAAACAAAAGATGTCAAATACAAGAAATCTAATCTTTATTCAAATCAAACTGAAGTCTGGTCTTATTCTTAAATTCAAATATTTTACCAAAGCTATCAGTTTTCTCCCTTTGAGGTTTATTGTTCTTACAGTTGACAAATAATGTCTACTAAACATAAGATCTATGTGCAGGGTGAGAAGGGACTGTGTCTTTATTTTCCGTATCACATATCTTCTTCTCAAAGAGGACTTTTAAAGGCTTTTATGAAAGCAATGCTTCATAAAGTGAGAGTGTGAGCATATTCTTACTATGTGGGTAGTGTTTACAGGGACTGGGAAGTAGAAAAAGCAAGATATTAGGAAATATCCATGTTTCATAGTTAAGTAAGGAAATTAGGGTTATATAGTGGAATTGATTTCATGAAAATTTAGATTTATCTAAATGGAGATATCTTTGCTTAAGCATGCTGTCCAAATGCACTTGTAATAGAGAGAAAAGCTCTTGTAGGCATGGTTCATCTGACCCATTCTAGGCACCAATCTTTGGGTAAAACGATTTTTTTTCTCTAGAAATTTCTGCTTTTCTCCCCAACTACAAAGAGGCTGAATAAAGAGTTCAGATGCAGTCATGTAGACAGCAGCATCCACCCAAAGTTTTAGATATGATGAAAGAGGGAGTCTTGGGTATTGGAAGAGGGAAGGTAGAAACATGTCAAGAGCAAAAAGACAGAGAGAGAGTTATGTTAGCTACGACGTAGCAGATGTCTTGCACAAACCTCTGGGAGCCCAGTCGTTGGGTGTTGCTGCCCGCAGCTGTACCACTCTTGGGAATGAGCTACAGCCTCCACACGGTGCTGCAACCTTCTGTGTAGGTACCACAAGCCTCTCCAGGATCTCCAGCATGATAGTTCACAGCGGGACACGGGGAGATTTCACAGTGGGAACCAATGAGCATTTGACTCCGGTGCCAAAGTACAGTTGCTGCGGTAAGATGGCTGCCACGAGCTCAGGGGTGTGCTGCTGCATATACTGTTGAGCTGACAGCAGGTATTCAGCAGAAAGCAGCACATTCTGCTTGGCTCATCTATATTTTTCTTGGAGGAAAAAATCCTGGAAGGGAGACTGCAAAGTTAACATAGGTGGATATTTCTACTTCTCAGTAGAAATAATGGGCCTGTATACAGTGAAGATTAACATCTGTATCAATGAAGAATGTGTCAGTATGTGAGCAGATGCTAGAAATTCATATGAAAATCATCCTGCAAAGGTAAAATCTTCTACATCAGAACTGTATGGCAGAGAACTCGGGAAGAACATGATAGCTACCAAAAAACATGTAATTTCTTACTCTTAGAAAGGTTCAGGTTGTTAAATATCTCCTGGATGCAACATAGGGTGCAGCTTCAGTGAACTGTCTGGTTTGTACCTCACACGTGCCACTAATTTCTGGCACTAACTTTTGGACCAAATAAAGAAAGATCTGGAACAAGATCCTTGCCAAGTAAAAACCGATTTGTTATTTTCTTGAAGTTTAAATCCACTTGCAACGTGTCATAACCCATCTTTCTGCTAGTATTAGTTAAGCAAGTACTAGCTGCACCACAAGACCATGAGACCGTATTAGAATGGATTTATCAACAGGGGCTTGTTACAGGATTGTAGCAGCAGGGGGGAAAAAATCCTGTGATGACATTCAGCTTACTTCTGAATCAGAGAAAAAAAAAAAAAAAACACACAACCTCTTTTGAGAAATAGCTCTTCAGAGAAAGTCAGCTGGAGGAAAGATTCTTCCAGGAAATGCATCTCAAGGCATCCTTGTAAAAGAAAATAGTTGGCAGAGAAAGAAATGCAAAGAAAGAAAGAAAGTTTTTTTACATAAAGTAAGCACAATAGAGATACTGAAAAATGATTGAAGGTGAATAGCCCTTAGAATGTATTTTTAAATTAAACTCAAAAGCTGGACAAACTGATGAACTATTGAGTGATATTACGCATCAAAACTTGATCTGTTATGATTGGACGACTTATGTGAGCTACACATCCAGCCACAAGGACTTCATTTTTATGTTTTATTTTTCATCCTTTAAGTGCATATTTTCCACTTGAAATTTGTTTTCTGGCAACATTGGTTACAATTTGCTCTTTTCACAATAAAGTACTAATGGCTATGCTTGATGAAATATCGTTAGAAATTAAGCACTAAATTGTAAGTGAAACAAAACCATTATTACGTAAATACATTTTTTTCAAAGATTTGAATATGTGTCAGTGATTATACTGAAACAATGGTCATGTATAAAACACAGTATATCAATTTTTTTAAAAAAAAATCAGAAAATTTTATACAGAAAAATAACATTTTTGATTTCTGCATAAATCATTACAGTTACAGTTTTCATTTTTTTGAAAGAACAACAACATTCACTTGAAACTCATTTATTTTGAATACTTGATCATATGATACTATATTAATAAAAAGGAATCATAGAATCATAACATCTTTGGCTTGGAAGGGACCCTTAAAGGTCTTCTAGTCCAACCCCCCTGCAACGATCAGGGACATCATCAACTAGATCAGGTTGCTCAGAAAAGCCACAAACTTAAAAAACTACCAACTAAGTATCAAGTTATTAACAAAATGCTGGCAGAATGCCTAATCCACATGACAACCCTGCAGACATCAGTGTCAGTAAATATACTCAAGTTTTAATGGCAGGTACTCGCTCATCAATTAGCTATGTCTATGCAGGATATAAAACATTTATATGCAATTGCATTTGCAACCTGTACAGGCTGTTTCATCTCATTCTACATTACTGCTTCTGAACAATGATCTTTAAATATCACTGCCATGAAAGCTCTTCATAATTTTGTTGTTATGAATGACGTTATTGTAAATTTAGGCTGTTTGCCAGGCATATACAATTTGCTGTAGCCATGCATTGGTATTGAACTTTTTATTGTGAAGAAACAAATAAAATAAAATTGTTTGTATAGATTTTCTTATATTTCCAAGGGACAGTAGACAATGACAAGTATTATTTATCAGTACTATTGTGTCTAGGAACTTTAAAACAAATAGCCTGTTGTGCTAAGCACTGTATAAAGACACAACAAAATACAGCCTCCATCCCAAGGAATTGATAACATCAATAATACATAATATTAAAAGATTAAATGGGAAACAGAAAGAAAATATATATGGGATTCATAAAAAACGTATTACAACAGACCACCATATTATTGTAGATATGCCTCCTGTTTTTTCCATACATGCAAGTTTTCATAGCTTACATTGTCATTATGCTTTCAAGTAGTAACAAGGAATCACAGAGACAAATAAAGTCTTCTAATTGTCAAATTGCTTATTAAAAATATATTATGAAGGAATTTCACCACACTTGTATCCAAACGCCTGCAGAAGAGCAACAATATTGTCTTTTATCTGACTCTTTTTCACTGTCGAATTGCATAATTTCTATATAGTAGGTGATGCTGGATATTAATTCCAGTACATAGATTACAACTTTAATCTCTAGGCTTTTTCCCCTAAATTAATTTGAGAAGTAGTGATAAGTTTATCATCTTAATCACGTTTTTTTCCTTCAGAAGAGATTGTATTTATTTTTTTAATCTATTTGCCTTCTCCCCTGAAATATATCTGTATATCTTTGCCAAAGCCATGTGAAAAAACAGGTACTAATGGAAATGCTCTAAAAATGAAAACTCAGTTTTCAGAAATAACTAAACCCACTAAACTTTCTTTCAATTGTCTTGCAATGGATACATTTTCAGCCCATAAATTAATTCCTTCCACCAAAGTCACTCACACGGTTTTATTGAGAAAAATAGTGAAAACCAGGCCTTTTAGAGGAAAAACATATTCAGTGATGATTTGAAAACTTTTAATCAAGAAGTAGTTCTTAATAAAAAAAAAAAACAAAGCTACTATTTTACAAGATAAAAAAGATCTAAAAATTACCTTTGGTTTTATGAAAACAAAAAATAATGAGCCAGAATGTTGACAACTGTTTCAAAAAATTTTAGTACTGTTATGCTGGCATAAATATATTAGGTAAAAAAAGGAAAATGAGCTTTAATGTTCTTCTGCCTTAAAGAATTTAATTGTACTTGCATGTCCTACTACATGCAAGTAGCAACACCAGAAGACTGGCCAACATGTACCTAACAGCTTGTGTGCTGGTCACTCCATGGGAATGTAAGTAACCCTGAGGTGACTCCAGGGACATCAGTGTGTTGGTGGGGGGAGAGGAGATGCAAAGCAATGATTGATGGAAGTCCTAACCCCATCAGTATGGATGACATAATGCACAGAACCTAGCCCATTTTGTCAGTGCCCATTTCTTACATCCTTTCAGAGACGTAAGGAGGCCAGCATCAACTGCCAGGCTGATGTACGGTACTTCTACAAAGTCAGAGTGTTTGTTTTCTCGTGTTAAACTCAGATGGCTCTTTTGTTTCAGTGGTTACACTGTCCCAAACTACAGGTGGCCTTCATCTAACAGTATAGAAATTGAGAGATGAAAGGCAGACATGAGGTTTTATTTGGCAGGGCCTGTTGCAATAGGACAAGGGGCAATGGTTTTAAACTAAAAGAGGGTAGATTTTGACTAGATAGAAGGAAAACATTTTTCACAACGAGGGTGGTAAAACACTGGCACAGGTTGCCCAGAGAGGTGGTAGATGCCCCATTCCTGGAAACATTCAAGGTCAGGTTGGACGGGGCTCTGAGCAACCTGATCTACCTGAAGATGTCCGTGCTGCTTGCAGGGGGGTTGAACTAGACAACCTTTAAAGGTCCCTTGCAAAACAAACTGTTCTATGATTCTATGATTCTATGCTTTCTTTCCTTGTCTCACCCTCCTTAGGATGGGACAAAACAAAGCTGCCACTTCTCTGGTATTCCAGCTAGAATAGATAGCCTTATGTCTTCATCCGCTGATTCTTACCTTACAGAGGGAATAATAGAAGCTAGGTTTTCTAATGCTCTTTTAGGATATTATTGAATAACTTGTATAGTGTAAAGGCCAGTAAATTGAAGGTCAGCACTGCTATGCCCAGCCTTGTGTTATCCTTGTTCTTGGGATTTGTGAGGAGCTGGGAATCATCAAATGACATCACATGACCTCTGCATCAATAATAGAATGCCAGAGTCTAAACATCTTCCAATGATCTATTTGTTATTTTCTGCTTAAGAAATATATATATCAATATATACGAAAAAATAATAGTTGCTGTATCATTTCTGTTATGTGGAAGGATATTTCACATGTAAGAGGAATTTTCCCAGTATTCTGGTGATTTTTGTTATTCAAACAAAGAATACACAAAAAAGGCAAAAAGACTCAGTTCTAGGTATGGAAGCAATAAATTCTTCAAATTATTTCCACATCAGTTACTTACTGGCTTTAGTTATTCTTTCCATTTATTGTGTGTTTTGCAAATGCTTGAAAAAATGTTTACATGAGGTTGGAGACCTAGTCCTCTGACATACGCTGTAGTCCAGGAAACTGTAGTACTTTTAAATATATGCATACATACCCATGCATATATACATACATTTAGATAATTTTACAGTATGTTACACATTTCATCTGGGGCAAGTCCTACGTAAACTAGAAATTTACTCTGCAATACCAGTCAAGTAAAGTTCTTAAAAAATGAACATCTAACACACAAAAGATCTCCCATAACAAGCACAAAGAGTGCTTCTCAGGTTGAAAAAAAGGGTTATGGATATGAGAATGAAAAAAAAGTGTGGAAATTATTGTAATTTGCATGTATGATGTGACCGCCTCCAGTACAGATTAAAATTGGAACCCCTACTAACAGTCCTTTCATAAAGCAGCTTGTGGTATCAGGAAAATGTCTCCTCTTCTGATCCCTACCTATTGAAATAATATGCAGAATACACAGAGCTAGGGATTCAGTGTCAATTAGAGCGCAACTCTCTACAGTTTGCCCCTGTAGTAGATGTTATGCAATGAAGGTTACCAGCTGGCTTTGGAAGAAAAGAGAATAATATGCTAACAGCGAAATGTGTCTGCTGTTTAGTCTTATATTTAATGAGATTATTGTAATGTGGTTGTGTCATGGTTTAACCCCAGACAGCAACTAAGCACCACACAGCCACTTGCTCACTCCCCCATGGTGGGACAAGGGAGAAAATCAGAGGGTAAAAGTGAGAAAACTCGTGTGCTGTGATAAAGACAGTTTAATAGGTAAAGCAAAAGCCATGCATACAAGCAAAACAAAACAAGGAATTAAATCACCACTTCCCATCAGCAGGTGGGTGTTCAGCCAGCTCCAGGAAAACAGGGCTCCATCATGCATAATGGTTACTTGGGAACACAAATGCCATCACTCTGAACGTCCCCCTCTTCCTTCTTCTTCCCCCCAGCTTTATATGTTGAGCATGACGTCATATGGTATGGAATATCTCTTTGGTCAGTTGGGGTCAGCTGTCTCGGCTGTGTCTCCTCCCAACATCTTGTGCACTCCCAGCCCACTCGCTGGTGGGGTGGGGTGAGAAGCAGAAAAGACCTTGACTCTGTGTAAGCACATACAAAAACATCCCTGTATTATTAACACTGTTTTCAGCACAAATCCAAAATATAGCCCCATACTAGCCACTATGAAGAAAATCAACTCTATCCCAGCCAAAACCAGCACAGGTTGGTATCTCAGGCTTGTAAGAACACAGAACAGCTAAATAATATCTTCTTCCCAGAAGCTTTTCTTTTCCTGGGGAAGGAAATGCTGATTCTCCATAAACTACCATGTACCCTTTGTAACAATAACACAGCTGCCTCAAAGTTTCATTGTCTTCTAGATAGAAGTCTTTAGAATTTGATATTATGCAGTGGTGCAATACCACCTTTATATTGGGCTGGAAAATCAACACCCTGGAATGAGAGAGAAGGAACCCAAGTAATAAAACTTTGAAGCTTTATAGTTTCAAAGGAATGGTTAAAAATTTGAAACATGCCAATTTTTTTGTTTGTTTCTTAAATCATTTAGAAATTAGATATGACCTCTCTAAATCACAATTTTTTAATTTAATCCATTCTTGGATCTGTCCTCTGACTTACTTCAATTATTTGATGACCCCTAATGTGCTGTACACAAGGCCACGATAAACCCTAGTTAAAGGCTAACAGCTGAAGCACATTAGATGGATATCCTCGGAATTCAAACACTGCTACTTGTACAATCAGAAATTAAATCCTATTCAAAACAACAAGTGGATGATCTCGCATTTTTAAAACTGCAAAACCCAAAGGCTCAGCTTGCTCTTAGTCCCTTTACTGAGATCGTTATCTTATCTAATGGTCTGAAATTGCTTTTCATGTAGTCAGTCTGGTTCAAGCACTTATAAAGTCCTAACTGCTAACACTGCACAAAATTGAAAGAGGTTGTCCCATAGAGAAGCAAATTTCAATTAAATTCCAAGAGTGAAGCCAGTGCATTGAGAAGTCTTGAGACCACTACAGAAATGGTGGTAGCTTGCAAAATGGTTAGCTTGCAAAAATAAAACCTAGTCTATAACCTGCTTTCAAATGATAATGTAATGACCAAGAAAGGAAAAGAATTCTCACATTAAATAATAAACAATATCCTAATACCTACCCTAATAAACAATAACTCCTTCCTAAAAGACTTTGCCTAAAGTTCTGAATATGCCACCTACCTAAAAAAAATCATCCTTTTTTTTTTTTGCTATAAATGGCTCATCCATACAGTTTCATAAAGTTTGTTTTGCAATAGTTACTTTTTTGTAAACCACAATTCATTACAACAGATTTTAGTAATAAAAACTGCTATATGAAGGGAAATCAAGGATTGTTTGTGTTGAAGCATACAGTATTGCTCCACTTGAACACAAAATCAAAATAAAGCATCAGGTAACCTGGTTCTGTATTACATGTCATCTGCTGATATATGGAAAATTATTAAAACTATAATGTAACCTTCATTCTTCTTTTTTCTGACGTTCCAGAAACAGTAAGAAGTTGTAAGCAGAACCCTTGCTTCTTAAAGAAGTTTATACATCCTTTCATATCACATTTAAAAAATAAAAAGTCAGCAAATGTACTGACTGCCAGCAGTGTGTCAACACTTTATAACTGGACAGTTGCTGAATAGATACTTTTCATAACTTGAAGGTAGATTGAAGCGGTTGCTCTATGAAATTACTCAGTCATAAAAGTAAATTATTGAAATTACTTGTGACCTCAAAAGTTAGTGAAAGAAGGTGACTGGAATCATTAAAGGACATTTTAGGATGCTTTGCGTGTATTATCGTTTTTGTCAGTACTGTGTTAATATTTTTCACAACTTTTTTTTTTAATGGAAAGTATTATGACAATTTATTTATCTTTTTGTCTGCTTTCCATGCAGTATGTTGGGATATTGTTTGGTTTAGGTTTTCTTGTTCAAGTGCCTGAAAACAAAGCATTTTAAGTTTCATCTAAGAACAGAAATATGTTGATTTTGATTGTACTTGGAAAAGTTCTGAAAGCGTTGCAGTTTAGTTATGTAATGACCTGTGAATTGGTCTCAATATCCGGATTTCAATTTCTATGATGCAAATCAATCAGTAGTTTTCATAAGTCATTATTTCTTTTCCAAAGCACAAATTTTGACACATTATGGGATGTAAAGTGCAACCACAATGACCAGCCTTGAGTCCATCAGCAACCAAAAAGAACATAAAAAAAAAAAAAGCAACAGCTTTTAGTTTAGCAAATTTGTGTGGTTTTGGTTGCTTGTATTCTACAAGTTTGCAAGTTTCTTGCAAAGTTTTGCAAGAAAAAGAAACCAAGAGGTATCCAGTACATTTTCGCTCAAATTCAGTGGTGACCAGAATTCATAGTCATATGGCATTACAACTTTGTGTGTTTCAGTTCTTGAAGAAATGCCAGCATGGTCAGGTTTATTTTCTAATCTTGCAACACGAGGTTTGCTCCACATTTTGAAATTTTGCTGAGTTAATCTATCTAATTGCTTGATCGGTCTTCTGCAGTTTGCTTGTTATAACACAAATTTCTGTAAAAGGCAGAATCCCAGTGTAAGTTTATAAATTTAATAGATATGTTCTTTTGTAATATTGGCATCCGAAGTGCACCTAAAATGCATTAACACACCTTTATTGATGTTTCCTAGGTTATCTGAAATCAATGGAGAGATATTAATTTACTCCACCTCTCGTTCCAGTCTGATAGTTTACAGCTACTAGTTCCCACCACTTATGGAGTCTGACCTGTAAAAGCAAATGTTCATCTGTCTCCTCAAACCTTCCTAATATTTTTCAATAACAGCATAACCTTTTATTGGGACTAGAAATGCTGTTTCTTTCCCAGATAAGAAATGGAAGTATTTACATTAGAATCTGGTGAAGGAAAAAGATTTCCTGATACTGGATTGCAATACAATAACATTGCTCAAAATCAGAGCTCCTCTTGCGCTGTAGGATCACTGTACATTTTTGTATGTAAGCAGTTCTGAATTGTTTCCCTTTTGAAATGGAACCCTTGAAAGCTACAGCTGCAACTATGAAAATGCATGAGGATTTTAGAGTCTTTGTGAGATTTCATTCATCTCCCTTTGACAAGACAGCAAGTTGTTTGTGAAAGACCTACATCAGATGCTTATGTTTATGCTATGCGCTCCCATGGTAATAGGTTTCTCATTTTACTTCAAGGTTTAGGTTTTTCTTTCCGTTTACAGTCATCTTGAAGTTTCAATAGAAGGAAAAGTTTCCTGTGAATATTCTACTTACTGAAATTTTAAATACAAAGTATGGACTTTGAGAAGCAGTTTGCCTTGTCCCCTACGGGTGGGATCACAGGACAACTGCAGACAGTGGTACAAGTGAGGTACAGTTGACATGAGAAGGAGGGTCAACCTCTGAAGTCCCCTCCCCAGTCTCACAGTGAGCGCCAGAAAAGAATAGAAATTACACTTCCTGTGCAGAGAGAAAGTATTCTATGATTCTGTGATTCTGTGATTAGGTGAGTATACACCATGCTACCCTGCAATCTAGATATCCCAGCAGCCTGGAGTCCCTGGAAGACTTATGAAAGTGGTACAAGCTAAAAAATAGTTTCACGCTTCTTCATACCTAAAACTCTTGACAATCCCACTGCTTGAGCCACATGCTGATCTCCAAGGCCTAGCACAAAAGAGCACAAGTGACGCCAACGAAGTATAACAAAACACAGAAAACAAGAAAACTGAAGCAGTCACAGACACCATTTAATTATGAAATCAATAAACATTTCTGTAAGTCTGGGAAAACACTCAGTCAACTGTCCAGAATAAAACCCAACGTTTCAATAAACACATATCTATATAAAAAACAGTAGTGTGTCAGATCAAATTGAGCAAGCTGGTAGAGTCATGTTAATTGTCTTCATTGTACATGAAAATTATTGACTAGCATCACCGAATGAAAAAAATAGTGGAGACCATTAAAAGAAAAAAAGCCAGGATACAGACATAAACACAATAATGACATTCGCTGAAGCTACAAAGGACAGGAATATAGTCCTACATTTAAAGAGCTGCAAAGAAACCCAGTTAAGCCCTCAGTTAAGTTCAAATCCTTTTTCAGCTTTGCTTGTTTTTGTGTTCTTAAACATGTCACTAATTTCTCTGTTCCTCCTGTGTAACCCAGAGCTAAGGACTTCTGAAGTTGCCCATACACTGTGCCCGTATTTAAAAGGTAAGTTGAGGAAGTTCTTTTGCTTAAAGGCATGCAATAAAGTTGCCTGGCAGGTTAGTCCCAACTTTTGAAAAGAAAACCTGACTATGAGCTTTGTTTCCTTATTCCAAAAGTATTAGAAATGAGAACCCATTCTCCAGGACACTTAATTTTGCTTGTGAATATGTTGCAAATTGTTCACAGACAGAAGTTTTTTTTTTTTCTGCATCCTACATAAAACTGTTTCCTGTATTAGAGATCTTGGCCTTGTCATATTAAAGTATGACAGGCTAAGAGTCATCCAGATGATATGAAGGCTGTGGAAGCTTTAATTTCTTTTGAGTGCACTGTGAAAGTACCATGAAATCTCCTATTTTAGCCAGCTGTGAAGAGGTTTCCTCTACAACAAGTTCTGGGTTAAGATTAAACTAAGAAAAATGCCTGAAGAGATACTGAATAGGTTTGATACAAATTACACTGTCCTGCTGGTTTGAAAGTACACATTACTAGAATCATTAACCATAATCATCCCCCATTACAAGTACTGCAAGCACACATACAGCAGACCAATAAATGAAGCCATTGTTTGCATGTAATGTCCATCATTTACAAAGACATGGCTACCTCATCCACAGTTTGACACAAAGCTGCAATTTCGCACAAAATATTCTGAATTATTTTTAACTTTTAAAATTGATGCATCTTTTATGCCTCTTTTTCTCCTAATTCCTGCTAAGATAATCAGTCTTGTTATGTCTCATTATCTTAGTTCTTATGAAAAATGCATTTTCAGTTTGGAGAGGTCTCGGGGTGCTTTTTATGAATTCCTACAAGCAGCCAGCAGGGCTCAGCACTCCAGAAGTTTTCTTCAAGAGAATCTTTCATCAAGTAATGTTCTTGACATGTTTCCACAGTCAAAACAGCAACTGGAAAAGGTACAGACCATGACTACAGCAGAATGAAAGAACTTATTAATAGACTTGTCATCCTTTTTGGGTCACCTCCTACAATATTACAGTCTTCCTAACAGTACTGCATGAGCGCAGTGCTTCCAGCATGTACAGCTCAAGTCCAGATGGAGAACAGAGTTAGCGTGGATTTTAATAATGTTCAATCTATTGTATGGTACCAGTAAGTAATATTATAGTGGGTGCTATTACAGTAATCTTTAAATTGTCTCCTACTACTTTCTGTAGTGAAGTGACAGTTTTGAGAGAACAATTTGTTATGGTAATGGGAGGTGTTAAGAAAACCTCCTGGTTTCACTGGGGAATGTAAATATATCTTTTGTACTTGCATACAATATACATTATTGCAGGTAAGGCTGGTAACTCTACCTGTTATTAGAGCTGCCAGGTATTTTATAATAAAGGGCTTATTTTCAGTTGCTCGTAGCTTTACAAATTTATCACATTTGGGTTAACATTTTTTATCTTTTGTCTGCCACAAGATGAGAGCATTTTCTCCTGTTTGGTGAAAATTTTGCTTAAATTCTTTAGTTGTTTCAAGAGAGGGATTAATGATGTTAATTCAGTCTTCAGCCTATCTTAGAGCATAAGTACTTTCATGTCCCCTCATGGTTTTTTGAAAACGAGGTTTGAAGAGGGTTTGGGGTCAGGTGTACACATTTTGTTATCCCTGTGGAAAATCATCAAAGGTTAGCCAATTTATAAGGTTTCTAAAATTGCAAATTGAACTGAGTTGGAGACAATTTAAGATTTCAGCAGGGAGTGTACTCTGAGGAACCTACACTGACTATGCCAAATGATGACGTTTTCCCAAAACTGAGGTTACAAACCCCTACAGGGCTGGCTCTGACCTTTCCTGAAATCCAGAACATCTACCTGCCAGCCCATTCACAATGTGCTGGTGAGCAGTGCTCTTTCCGTTATCCCACATGTGCTGAGTTTGGAGACCATCCATTGACCCAAGGTCTGGTGTGGACACTTGCTTAGCTATTGACATCTGTTCAGAGGAAGGTGAAGGAGAGACGTTGCGTTGCCTCTGAAAGTTAAAGATCACAGATACATTACCACCAAACTGCCTAAGAATGTGCGCAAGGGCAAGACAGCAAGGCTCACCACTCATGAATTTTTCTTTCAGAGAATATTTCACTAAGTTTTTCTGCAGGCCACTCTGACTAAAAAAAAAAAAAAGTTCCAGTCTGAACTTGGCATTTGGCCGTGAGGATACTCCAGCAGAAAGTTACAGACCAGTCGTGCATGATTCCTGAGTCTCATGACACATTTGGGAGCTCTCTGAGTTATTCTTTTTGCCTTTAAGAGGAAGTTACGACAACAAGCTGAAACTAGCTCAGCACAATTTGATACAGTTGAGAGCCTTTTTAAATAACTCTTTCCAACAAGATTTGGGAACATATTAAAAGACCTTTGACCATCAGCATAGCTGTTTCTGAATTTAGCAAGTAGTTACCGCAAACGGGAAATTTAAGCTCTACATTCTTTTTAGCTTTACATCATCACTGAACAGATTTCAACATAATAATCACGTTATTTATCGCTTGGTCAGAGTTAGGATTAGTTTGGCACCACAGAAAGGATAACTGAGAATATGAGATGAGGTTACAAATGACTTCCAGGGGCTTTTCAGAAGTTAATAGTCTTTAAATTGAATCAGGAATACATCATTTGATACTGGGTTGTGAGTGGGGGGATAGTATATGAAAGGATTTATTTTCTGGAAAAAAATTGGAGTTACTGTTGTTCTTGACCTTGCCTGCTAGTTACTGAATCATTCTGATTTCACTCTAAATGTGCAGAATATTACATCCTGGAAGTTCAGGATATTCCCAAGGTCAACAGTAAACTTGCTTCAGATTTGAACTCTTGATCTTTATTCAAACATAGTTTTAGCTAGATTAAGAATATCAGATTTTCCCTTAAAGTGTATAAATTCTCCTTTAACTTACCTTTGGTAGCTCATGTTATCTTGAAAATAGTATATTCCTCTGTGAATTAAAGAAGAAAAAAGAAAGACTGTCAGTACCACAACATCTGTCTAGGTCAAACCTTTCAGTTATTCCTGAAATAAATTTCTTGTTGTCATAATCTGGTTGGATGAGTTCTGTAGTTCTGTTAAGAAAGGCCTTTCGGAAGGTCGCCACTAAAAATGGACAAAAACAGTGAGACTAAATTATTGTCTTATTTTCAAAGGTATTACACTAATTAAGGGACCCTGCAGAATCTAACAGTTTGAGATTCAAAAGAACAACAGCAAAATCAATCTGTCAATACAGCAAACATACTAGCATATAAGCAAAAGGTACCTAGAATAAACTCTGACTGTTCCTGGGTTATGTTAGTAGCTGTGTGAACACTCAACTCATAGCTGTCTGTTGCCCTAAAATTCTCACCTAAAAGTGGTAGTGCACTCCCCTTCCTGCCCAAAAGCAGTATTATTTGGCATTCATATAGAATATGTAGGTATGTGTTTCAGAGGCCTTGAGAATCTGCTTAGCCCCTGAGCTCTGCAAAGACCCCAGACAAAGTCTTACTTTGAGCCATATTGGAGGGATCGGTATGGATTCATAGCTAAAGATAATATTTGTCTTTTAATTAACTGTTTAATGTGGTACAGGGAAAGCTGTTTGTTTTACTAGGCCCTACATCACAAGATTTGTAAAAGGCTTGCTTAAGTTCAAGGGACATGTAAAACTTCTATCATGAGACAGGTGGGAGTAGTGTACAAAAAAGCAATACCATTTCTGCAAATATTTGCCAAGGACATACTAAAGGACACCTGTCAAGCTTGTGTGCTTTTTTATTAATGGTTATCATGCCCTTACCAGGCATTTCTGGAGCTAAAAAGTTTCTAACATACAGCTCAATAAAATGCCTGGCTGTAGCTTTGCTGAGAGGCATGGCATCTTCTGGATGGATCTCCAGGCACCAACGGTGCAGGTACAGACAAGGAGATACGGTCACGTTCAGAAGGGAGTGGGTGACATAGTTAACAGAAGGGGCTTAACTGAATAAACTGAAAAACCAAATACTTAGTTTTGGCTAAGGGGAAAACAATCTATTAAGGAAATGGGTGCTGGACAGTGCAGATCATGATATCTTTGTGAAATGAAATCACGAAGAATGAGTTGCAAAAGGCTCAGTATGTCTAAATCTTTTTCTGAAATACTGTCCTGTAAACTTCTTGACTTTGTAAATTCAAACAGGAAATATTGCTTGGAAAGGCATTCCCACAATTTTCTAATGTTTCCTGCTTTCAAAAACAATGAAAACATTATGAGTACATGAGTATTTTTTTTCTCTGGGATCAGAATGTAGAACTATGGAGGTGTCTGAAATCAATGTATTTCAATTTTGTCCAATATTTCCAGCTCAAAATTGGAGCTAAGTTTCTTACCAATTTTTTCTGTACTTGTTCTACCACATGGAGTTTACAACAACTGATCAGAAGTTACAGTTTTTATTTCCCAAGAAATTAAAAAATATCTTTTAAAAGTGGTTTTTAAAAAATAATAATAAAAAGTTTGGTTTTTTTTTTAAAGAAAGTTTAAACCTAAACCTCAATTTAATTAATTAAATTAAGCCTTCATTGGGAAAATGTTAAAATGAGTTTCCAATCATTACTCGTATGTCACAGTTTTCTAGTATCTTGTTCTTCATCAGTTAATAGAGCTGTGATACAGCTCTAGGGGTCTGTGGGCTGTGATTCCCAGAACTTTAAATCCGTGTTTTAAAACGCACATGACTCAGGGAAAGGAAGATTCCCAGGGCTTCCAGGGGTTTTGTTTTGGAAGAAGTGTTCTCAGGATTTCTTACCTTCCTGGAAATCCTGGGGTCATACACACTGAGAGTCAGCAATGTGGGAGTATTTAAGAGTTGTGTCTTCCCATTCAGCAGCCACCAGACAGTTAAACTAATGGTTATATTTTGTTCCAACTGCACTACATTCAAGAGCAAACATTCCTTTGCCTGAGAGTTTAATTATTTCTGAGAAAACATTTAGCATGGGGAAAAAATCGTAACTAACAATCAAAAATGGATTTTTCATTTCTTATGGAAATAGTGTAGGTTATTTAAGTAAGGTAACCGATTCCAATAGAGATAGAAATCAGGCCTCTTCATTTCTGTTGTCTTACAAACTGTACAGAAAGGATCTCCCTACCTCATGAAAAAGAGATTCAGAATTATTCCTAAAAACAATGGTCAATTTTAGCTCCATTAAATTCCTGAAGGACTTTTTAATAGCAGAATGGGGGGAAAAAGTGTCCCAGTTAGTGCATTTTACAATGTAATAATTTAGACCATGTGATGCTCTCTTCAAGGAAATTATGGAGGTTCTATCACTCAAGTTCTTTGCAAACAGAATTGGGAAACAGGAGAACACATTGTAGGGACAAAGTCTGCAAAAGGCAGCTGGGAATAATGAAGGCTGGTCCTTTAATTCTAATTCTATTACTGGAAAGATAATGCAACAGGAAGAGCAAGTCTTCTTTTAAAGAGAAGCTTTTAATGGGATTGAACATCTGAAAGACATATCCAGATGTACAGACTAAACTGATCACATAGTTATCAAAAGACAAACACGTGTGGGTAGTACAAATTTCCTCCTACTCAGAGGCATGTGAATTCCATTCGGTCTCCATGCACTGTCTCTGCCAAATATTTTCCATTATTTGTTATCTTTTTGCTTTTTAGTTTAATTTCCTATGGATAAACAGTATACATGATTATTACTGGCTATGCATGTGTCATATGTATGTTCTCCCAATTTCAATAAAATTAGAACAAGCAGAATGTCTTGTAAAGATAATTAATGGTACTAGAAGATGTATGAAAATAGGCAGGAAGAGAAGAAACTGTTAGTGTCCCATAGACCCAGAGCATGCTTACAAGTGCCAGAATCACAACAAAACCTTCAAACAATTCTCATATCTTCTTAGCTACTTCAAAAAGACACAAATCTATGGGAAATCATGTTCACTAGTTCATATGCTCAAGGAACTATTTGTATTCTTTTGTATTTCTCAGCAAATGGCAAGCTTGCATTACAATTTGCCCTGAGATTAACATCAAGTATTCCCAGAAACCTGTTAGAAAGGAGTACTTTTTTCAATATGGGTATGATCTGGGATTAACAAAGAAAGGATCAAGAAGTTAGAAACTTCACTGATTTCTTTCTTTCTGAACTAAACCTATGAATAACCATGCCAAGGGAATTTTCTCTTTTTCTGGAACACTAAAAATGTATGCCTTATCTAATACTTATTTATTGTCTAAGCCTACAGTGCCCAGTCTCACCTTCTGATAGTAACACAATCCTCAATACCTGATATCTAGATAATTATATCATGCTTATTATAGGCTGCTATGAAACAAACATTCATAGATCAACCCAGATTTCAGCAAGCTTTTCTGGAGCAAACTGCAAAGCATACAGACATAACCAAATATTTCTACAAGCAGCTCCATAATTATGACTGGCAGTGAAGAAGAAATCAATCAGCAGCACAGTCACATTGAAAGACACAAAAAACCCTAGAAAATTTTGACAAATTTGACAAAATTTTGCATTTCATACTACCAAGACCTATTGTATAGTCTGATAATATTTTTCATAAAACTGTCCCTAAAATAATAGGTGGGCTAGTGTAGAGCAATCAGCTGTATTTTTTATCAGTTTGGAGAAAGCAGGAGAGAACATAAAAGGGGATTTTAAGTTTGCAGTTTTATAGCTGGGTTTATTAAGCACTCAGCACATCAAACAAAGATGGAGCAGAGTTCAAACTGACACCACTGAAGTAGGACAGGATCAGAAAAAGAAACTGCACACTCATGACAGGGCTTGAACAATCACCCTAGTCTCTTTTTGTTGTCCCTTGTAAAGATTATATACTGGAATTATGGTTGCAGCCCCTGTACCCCACCACAGGAAGCAATCTGGTTATTACCTGAGCCGACGTTATCACTCTACATCAGAGAGATGGCTATAACCTACAGCAACGGTTGAATGCCTTTTACATAGTTGCTCCATCAACATCTTCTCCATCTTCTTTGTTTTAGTCACAGTAAATATTTAAATGGTCTAAATACTTTTGCACAATCTTTCTCTCACAGTTTCATCCCCTTACGTGTACATTTGATATGCAATATGTAATCCCAGAGAGAAGGAGCTAGAAAGATTTCTTTTTCTCTGTGGCTTCCACCTCTTATTTAAGGCTCTAAAAGTCTTCATTTTGCCCCAAAGAGATACTTATTGTAATCTTATGCTAAATCTATTTTTGGGCAGAGTAAAGTTTCTGTAGATACATTGATCTTTTTTTTAAAGTCGCATTTGTCACCTGGTAGCATGCAGTCATTAAGGAGGCTGGTGCCACCTTAGACTTCTCATATTCACTTTCCTGGCAGTGAGATATTCTGTCATTTTGAAATGATTACTCTGCATTATAATTCAGTGTCAGGGTATCCAAAGCTATAATACTTTCTAAGTGATGGATCTCTGCAAATTGCCTTTTTTTCCCATTCTATATTGTCACATAGTCAATCAAGACAATCCAGACTCTTTTGGTACATAGGAACCTGCCCCTGAATCTCTATTGCAAAAAGCAGAGGTTTAGAAATGTATACACAGGTCGCATGACGGAATATTCTAGGAAATTCAGCATGGAATTGTATGGCTCATTTAGGCTCGTAATTTACTGCTTGAGAAATTGCAGTAGTGGTTACGTGAGAGTCCGCGCTTCTCAAAAGCTACAGTTTATAAGTCAGAGATCATGGTTATTTAGCTATCTTTGAAAAAAAGCTATGAAATCAAAATAGATAACACTGCCAATGACATGGGGAGTACAAAAAAGAAGGTGATGATCAAGGCTCGCATTTGTGTCTGAATGAGTTAGGTCTTGTCTTGGGACACATTCCTCCCATGGAAGAGGATTACACCTAAGAAGTAAGTTTCGCTTGTATACCTCATGCTTTTTAAATCCAAGATAGTTTTACCTTTCTTTGTCTGAGAGATTTATGATGACCCTGTAAATCACAACAGACTGAATTTCTGCATGCCGTGGCTTGCAGGTGTCAGCAGTTCAGCTCACTGATTTTGCAAATCCCTATAGAGTCCTCTGTTACAAAATAAGCAACTGGTAGGACAGTAGTATGTGCCCCATGAGACTAACCATCATATCATGTATATTTGCCCATTGCATGCTGTTTTGATCTTATGACCTTTTCCTCAGTGAATTACACCTCTTTCAAAGCACCCCTGCAAATGAGAAAAGATAATTGCTG
The DNA here is from genome assembly GCF_000687285.1 of Phaethon lepturus. Lineage (NCBI taxonomy): Eukaryota > Metazoa > Chordata > Aves > Phaethontiformes > Phaethontidae > Phaethon > Phaethon lepturus. The sequence goes on from NW_010556920.1 coordinate 48,946, forward strand.
TCAGAAAGTGACCCTCTTTCTATAAATGTAAAACTCCTTCTGTCCTCAAATAAGAAGACTTGACCTGCCCCTCTTCTAATATAGTGTTCCGATGTTTGGGTTTTCTCTTTTTTTTTTTTTTTAGAGGGGTGGGGTCAAGGGGAGAGGAGGAAGAAAAAAAGGAAAAAACCCCTTTGTTCAATACGTCTGAGTAACACCAAGATCAGAACTGGCCCCCGGGTGTTTTGTCTAAATTAAGTCTTTTTTTTCTTTTTTTTTTCTTTTTTTGTCTCCAAACATAAGAATTCTAAGACTTCTTGTGTTTTATGTAAAAAGAAACAAGATGGAATGAGTCATTTTAGAGTTAATTTCCAGTACTTATTTCTTACTAGAGGAACTTTCCAGGTTATTCTCCTTAACTCTTCCCTTTTGGTTATTTATGGAGATAGACAAGTTATTAACTCATTTATTGTTTCTGAGAAATGCTTTTTTGTTTGTTTTATTTGCCTGGTTGTAAAATTTAATTTTGCATCTATAATTTATTAATAAATTTAAAACAAAATATTATTTATTATTTAATATTGTTTTAAAAGTCAAAAAGTCCAGATAATTAATATTTATTTTCTTTCCTAAAGAAAATGATTAGCAGGAATAATGTTGTGGTTTTTTATTCTGATACTTTCCTCTGAGACAGAAGAGAATTTTATATGAGAACTTATGTGAAGTTTTTGTTGTTTTTGTTGCTGGGTTTTTTGTGTTGCTGTTAGTTCCACAGACAATTTCAGGGCACAATATCAGACTGTTTTTCAAATTGGACTTTCTTAAAATGTTTTAATCCTATGCATGTCACATCATGTTAAGGTGCTGCTTCTGTCTACTTGTCTTGGTAGACATTCTCATGCATTTGAGAAGCGTGAAAAGTCACCATTTTTCAAAAGATGTAAAGAAAAAATTTTGACAAAAAAAAATTTTAACAGGTATTAAAAACAAACAAAAAACCCCACAAAAAACCACCCTTGAACGTGGGAGTGGGAATGTTAATTGTTTCCAGGACTTTTTTTTAAATGAAAAAATGTCAATTCTGAAAAATGAACACATTTGTGAAAAAGAGTGCAAAAAATATTAAATGTGACTGATTTAATGCTTGGAAACAATCTGAAGGTAAAGATTAAAAATCAGTGAGACATCCTTGTCTTCATAATTGCTAAGTTAAAAAGTCCGTAATTTTAAAATTCGTAGTCATCTGTCCTATTATACACTAAAACTATTCTAATTGGAATGATAGTAAACAGAAGTTGAGATTTCAGCTAAATTCTTTGAAGAGGTACACAACAAATATTTCAATCTACCTGAGCTCTTTTTATTTAAAATATATTAATTATATATATTGGTTTTTTAAATACAGAGAGAAAACCCATTCTTATGATATTGTTTACTACCCTCTCACTAGAAACAAAAATGTGTTTTCTCC
>NW_010556921.1:0-818 GCF_000687285.1 Phaethon lepturus
CTCTCTGCAACAGTCATTAAACCACCCTCCCAGCCCCACACCGTTCACCGCTTTTGCTACTTACCCTTCAGAGGGCATGCTCAGCAGCAGCGCTTCCTGTAACTGGGATGCTCCTGCATTCACCTGGTTCCTCTTAATCACCCACAAGACAGAGTGCCGCTAGTCACTGACAGGCTGGCTGGCATTGACTGCCACAATGACACACTCCTCAGAAGTGCCACACTGCTCCCCACCCCCCAAAAACCCCAGATGTTGCAGCTAGCATATCCTACAGAAGCGAGAGAACCCAAGAGATAAAGCACTCATCCTGCTCTGGAGCCATAACCTGCTCTGCAGTTCCTGCCTTGATGCTCCTCTCTCCTCTGCTGACTCAACTTAAATCCTTGGCTGTTTGAGGAAAGCCCTCACGGTGCCTGTAAAGACCAAAAGACAAACCCTCAACCGAGTAGTCTCATGATCCTCAGCGATTCGAGCCCAACCGTACCGCATAATGAGCCACTTGCCTCTTCTCTGACTAGCAATTGCTGTGTGGCTTTACCGCTCCAAAACACAGAGAAAAAAGTACGGCGCCAAGACGCTCGTGGCACTTCCTCTCTCCCGCTCCTTCACCTAGGCTGCTCGGAGCCAGACTCTTCAGTCTGCTGTGCTGAGGCCTGGCTGCCACCCGCAGAACACCAACAGGGTAACGATTCTAGCTACGTGTATATTATGACACATCAGTAAATTACTGATTTAGCACAGTGGTCACATCTCACCTTGCCAAAGACCGCTCACTGATTTAGCACAGTGGTCACATCTCACCTTGCCAAAGACCGCTC
>NW_010556922.1:0-14764 GCF_000687285.1 Phaethon lepturus
AGCGGCATCGCAGGGGCTGCAGCAGGGTAACGCATGCGAGGCCGTGATGGCCTTTTCCCTTACGTTTGAAGTGTGCCTATGTATGCGGGGGGAAAAGCAAGGTGAGCGTGCGCTTTCCTTCCCGGCTGCCTACATTTGCTGTTATCAGGCATTATAGTGGCACCAGACACCCAAAAAATACCAAATAAAAAATGATGAAAGGACTGTCTCATTATTATTGTTTGGTATTTTTTCCTGTAATGTTTGTTAATGTTAGATAATTCAACCCCATTTTCTGTCACCAGACACAAATTAGATATGAAGATAAAGGAGAAAAAAAAAATATAGTTACTGACTTCATTCTGCACAGGGAATACCTTAATTAAAGAAAGACTTTAAGAATCTTGTATAGTAAAAAAAGCATGGTGTAAATCAAAATGTCTTTTCAAACAATTTTTTTTTTTTTTTTAAAGTAAACATATCGGGTATCTACTCCTAAATGCCCCATTAAAGATCCATTTCCAAGCCCCAGACACCTCCTTCCACAGCCCAGCTCTGTGGTGAATGGCACAAGAGACACTCCTGTTGCGTGAAGTCAAGTGGGGTTACGTTGGGTTACGTTGCATCACTAGGCACAAGACATAACCACATGTAAAATGACATAATGCAAATTTCAACAAGATGTGGGTTTCCTCCTACATACTGAAATGCTTTCCAGAACCTGCGCACCGCTGGCTCTCTGGATGACGACTGAAGGTTGGCGGTCCCTTGGGGGAGCACCACGTGCAGTAACACCTCCAGCTCACTCAGGTGGATCACTGGAGAGACGCTTTCAATAAAAATATTAGCTTCTCCCTCTCCTTTACTTATATCATGCAGCCTGTCTTTCCTTTATCCGATTCCAGACACCTAACCCAGATCAGACCTTGAGCCATGCAGGTATAGATCAGCAGATCCATATACCTGGAAATGTGCATTGCAGGTGGAAAACCCATTTTCAAAGCCAACAGAGATGTGTAGGTATACAGGAGGATGGTCCTAGACATTCAAGGAGCTGTAATTATTAGAAAGCTAATTCTTTACACTTTAGGGGGAAAAAAAAAAAAGACTAAAATGCTTTCATCTAATTAATAGATTAACCACCTCCCTGCCAGGGACTCAGCACAGCCGCAGGCCTCACCACTGAATGTGTCCACCTGCCTTAGGCAACATAACTCCCTATAAAACACAACAAAAGCACCCCCAAGCTAACAAGAAAAGGACTAGGTGAAGAGCCAGAGCGATTTTCCTCACTCATGGCCATGCTAATCTACTCATGCCCCAGCCGCTGAGTTGCTTTAGCCTCTTCTAAGCTAGCAAAAGCAAGCTGCCACCAGTAGTGATCATGCAAATATGTAAATATTTATGAACTCACAAGTTTTGAATATACAACCTTTATGGCTGTCAGTCTTCATGGTTATAGATCTTCTTGGCCTACAGATTGGCTTCTGAGCATGAGAACTTCCCAATTCCAAGCCTGGTAAGTCAGGACAAGTTTTCACTCCAGCCTCAAGACAAGAGGGTCAATTCATTTCCAGAAAAGGGTGGAAGGGACATGGTAAGTGCTATGGGAGCCCACTGTCCCAACCAAACCCCCCGGGCTGTGCCACAGGGGACATCCCTGTGCTCCTCCTGCGTCTCTCCTAGGTGGATGGTGCCAGCCAAAGACTGCTTCAAGCTCGTTTTTCCTCACCAATACCAAAACCATGCCAGCCACATGGACAGAAGGTCGATGTCCAGCTAATGCACTTCAGCATTAGCTGTGACCAATGAATACTAATTTAAAGGCATTTTTAGAATTTCCAAGCCACTGCATAAGATCTGTTCCTGTTAAGTTTCAGTCTTTCACATAAAGAACAGTCCTGCAAGGCAAAAATCCATCATCTCCCGTGAGGTGTCTCCCACAGCCTAGGCTTCACATCAAAGTTCGCTCTGTCCACAGGCAAGAGGATGATTTTGAATAAGCCACCCCTACCAACTTATTCCAGGTTTGCAAGCCTTATTTCAGGAGTACCAAAGAGACAAGGAACAGCCATGTCTTGCCTTCAGTAACTGAGCTGAAGAGCTGGAAGCGACCTGCAGCCTAGCTAAGCCTACTGCTCATCATTTTAAGTTCAACCAAAATTCAAGGAAAGATTATAAAGATAAAAAACCCCCAAGTGAAACTCCTATTTACTTACCTTAGTAGAAATGTGGAATTTTTCACTACTTGGTTATCTTGAATCCATTGATTTACTTTAAGCAATAACAAACAAATATTGCCAAATATCATCCAACCTCTTGGAACACCAAGCCTAGACCACCAAAGTGGGGCTCCAGGCAGACATCAATACACAGCAGTGTCCCTTTTCAGAGTACCACCTTATAGGTACACTTGTTCCGTGCTTTTGAAACAAACTATCATAAACTTCACTCAAATTAAAGGAGTTCAGTGTTCTGGTTACCTTCAGACAGCACATATCAGAGATATGAAGAAAGCCGCATGTTACTTACAAAAAATGGAATACCGTGCTTTGATTTGGGCTAGCAGGTCAGATACTCCTCTTGAAAACCACTACATATGTTTACCTTGGGTTTTTGCCAAACATGGGAAACTGTTAGATATCTTTTATGTACCACTTGCCTACATTCCAGAGAAAAATAGCAGGGTGCTTAAGATTACTCCTATGCAGGCCTTTCATTACTCATCATCTGGGATTGGGTCTGTGGGAAGAAAAACCAAAAACTGCACCAGAGTCATGGAGCAACCTAGGAGAAACAAACTTCTGACTCTCTGAAGGCTTCAGTGGCAACACCTCTTAGTCCATTTTGGCTCCCACTCAAGCACAAAGTCTCAAGACACAGCTTCCACTAACACCCAACACATATTCCAAAGTAAGATCAAGGTTCAGAAATAACAGCTTTCAAGTCATCCCAATCCTATTTTCTGCTTTTAAACCAGCACAGAAATATGCTATTAAACAGCAAGGGCAGAACTCACATAAAATCTCTTATCTCCTGGTAAAGGTCAGGTCATTCCCGACCACGACCACGACCACGACCACGACCACGACCACGACCACGACCACGACCACGACCACGTACCTTCCATCCCACACAGACAAATACCAGAACACATCTTGCTTTAGCTACCTAGCACCTTGGCTCATTTATAGTGCACCTGGCAGCCCATCAGATGGCAAGGCAAAGATCTGGTTGGTTGCCCTACGTTGATCTTTCCCCAGATCAGCAATGGGCAGCTGCATCTCATTGCCTGTCTGCTCAGCCTACTGGGAAACTCTGGGTTGGGGGGAAAACAGCAGCTGAAGACCGTTGATTGCTTTTGTTTTATTTCTTATTAGTTGTGATTCTTTAGAGATACAGAAAGTTTTGGTTTATAAGTCCAGCCACAAAGTTCATCTAACACAAACTCTCCTAAATGCATCTTACAATGTTTTTTTAAAAAAGTAAAAACAGTAACAAGAGGGACATATGCAACACCCTTTTTTTTTGTCTTGTTTTGTTTTTTTTTCCCCCAAGCTTTAGGATCCCAAATTAGTGAATTCCTCTATATTTGATGTGTCATGCAACTAAGATAACAACACTGTCTCTGTCAGTCCTTGTTGGGAGAAGGGACTCCCCCAGGTAGAGCACAAAAAGTCTCTGAATTTGCACATAAAATGTAAAAGTGGTAAAATGTAAATCAGACCTGTAGCCAGTCCTTTGGCTACTTTCAGCTGAATTTCTGAAGGCTGTGGAACGACTCTAGTCTGCATCAGCAGAGCATCTGGCCTTTCTGCCGCGGTACCACTGCAGAGGGAGGTCTGCCAGGGCGAGTCCTCCGCTGTCCGTGGCCGATGCACAGCCCACAGTTGTCTGCGCCCCTTCTCAGCAAGGACCTAATTGCAGACTCCTCCAGCAAGTTCTCGTATTAGTAAAACTTCATTATTTCATCAAAACATACAAGAGGACATTTCCTGGTATATGCTGAACGGCTATAAGTAATTATACCAGGATATTCTGGGCAGATCAGTGAACAAAGCAGATCCTGACTCGTTTGCTGTGTTCGTGGATGTGCATTTCCCACATGCTCCACATTCTTCCCCTGGTCATACGGACTAGCCCGGATACCTGTATGCTGAGCAAATAAACAAGGCAGACTATTTGTTCACTTACTCATTATTTCCAACATATAATTTACAAAGCATGAAATAATGAGATTACACTACTGATGAAAAACAAATCCTGGAGATTCACCTGCATGAAGACGTGACTCAAGACTTTGGCCTGACTCAAGATTTCATTTCCTCCCATACTTGGTTGTGTGTGCATGTAAATGAGAGAGGAACCAGGGGACAAAGGTTACTGGACTCAGGATATTATTTTTTGGCTGAAATCTTCATCTCAAAGTGTACTGTGCAGTGTTGCAGTGTACTGTGCAGTACGCAGACGTACCACCCCGTACTTCAGTAGGTCCACACAGTAAATTTCATCAGCAAAAAGAAACATTTTTGGTGGATACATGGGCAAAGTGCTGGACTAATCAAGCTGGTGAAGTGGCTGTAATTCACTGGTGAGGCCAAAATATGTACCATTTCTGACAGCGCAGAAACCACTTCTAGCGTTTTGTTTCTTCAGGCTGCTGCACGCTGGGTTGGGAAAAGTCCTGCCTGGCTGGAGGAAGAGTCCTGTGAAAAAGTGGAAGGGTTTTTTTGCTTTTTGGTGCTTGCAAGGTTAGCAGCTCCTTCATACCATGCTAGTAATTTAAGCAAGGAACATTTAAGGCTCTGGATAAAAACTGGACATAGAAGTTGTCTCAATGCATGAAATGCAATAGGTTTGTGTTCCCTGGTGCTCCTGCTCACAAGAGGGCAACCAGGTCTCTCCCAGACTCTGTGCAAATGTGTCGTGGCACGGCGGAGCAGCAGCCGTGGCTCTACACATCCCACATACACCATTGGTATTTTTAAATTCAGAGACCTGCATTTCTTATACCCTGCAAGACAAAAGGAAAAAAAAACCTCTTTCTTGGTAGGAACTGAAACCCAGTGAAGGTCCTAGGTCTCACAAGCACTGCTTGTGCCACTGAGCTTCCCAAAGGCAGTGTTTCTGCCTCCCAGGGCTAGGAGTGATGGCCATGAGCAGCCCCGAGACGCGCTCAGCTCCTGGCTGGTGGGTGACCGGGCACTTGGGGGTTTTGCATTCACCGCTGGAGAGCAGAGACTGCAGCTCTTCCTCAGCAGCTGCGGCTGTGGTTGATGGACATTGCTGAGTTTCTGGGAACAAGAAAGCTGTTCTAGAAGTTGCCAGTTCATAACACAAAGTCTCTTCGATGGCATTGTCCTGGGCAGGACACTCCAGGAACACCGCAGGACCCACAATACCTTGTACTTTTAGCCACTGTGAAGAGCACCTTTTTTTCCCAGCACTTATGAGGAAGAGGCTGAAATGAACCCCTGCCTCCACTGAGCCACATCAAAGAAGATTAACCAGCTCAGGGGTAGCTTAGACTTCTGTTAAGGATCAGCCTTACTATTCACAGCAATTTTTTCCCTAGCCCCAAAATAATTTGTCTGGAAAAGGTTGTAAAATCTAGCCAGCCTGAAGTTAGCAAAATAAATGCCAGGGCTGCTCATCTAGTTCAATGTGTCTGCATGTCTGAAACCCTCAGATCTTACTATCTTGATTTGATTATCTTGATTATCAGCATCTGCTTTAGTGGCTTATACTATCAAACAGAAGACATCAGTTTAAATTATGGCTTCTGACTTTTACCTCCTGACATAGCTGTCATGCCCAGACTGTGAGGAGAAGGATTGTAAAAGCAAAAAAGAGAAAGCTTAAAAAAAACCCCCAAACTTACATATGTGCTGGAACATCCAAAACAAGAGAGCAAAGAGCTGAAGCCCTCAGAAACTGTGGCTTCAGGTACTGCCCTGGGAGAACATATCTGGGAAGGTAATTTCCTGCAAGAACATCAATATGTAGGAGCTTCTCTACACCTCCAAAGGAGGATGGAAACCTAACCGTGGTGAGACATCCAGAAAAATGTCCAACCAGGCCGGTAGCCTTTCATTTCTCACCTGAATGCTTTTGGATGCCTTTAGGCAACATCTCCAGGCTTAGGGAATGTTATATGCCAAGATATCTCTTTTTAGTATTAACGGCTTTGCCACATTGCTCGATTCTCCTCTTGCCAACCTCTTCACACCTGCAAGGATTTGGAAAAGTCAGTTGTAGAGGAGCAGTTATGACACAGGTTAGATATCAGACTTCTGGGGACTGAGATGATAACATTCAGTCCTACATGTGGAGCTGAACAGATGGAAAATTTGTAGATAGGACCTGAATTTTTCTCATGTATTTTGTAACAAAGCATATTTGTCTCACTGCAGTTTGGGTGCCATGGCAAAAGAAATGTCAAATATTGCTATTTGTAAAAGCTCTTTTTCTGGTCAACAGAGTGCTGCCTCCAACCAAGAACATGGTGAATTGGCAGATCTGGACCTGGAGCTATTTCTGATGTTCGATGCTTTTGTTTTTTTTTTCCAGGCCCTTCAATTTTATCTCCTTTTCTTTTTCCCTTTGGAAAGATATCCACAACTCTTCATTTTACTCAAGGTTTGCTCCTCTCCCCCATTCTACTTTTGACTTCCTCTCTCTCATTTTCCCAAGCCCCTCACCTTTTCTCATCATATCAAATCATTCTTTTTTTCCATACTGCATGTGTCCTGGTTTCAGCTGGAAGAGAGTTAATTTTCTTCCTAGCAGCTGGTATAGTGCTGTGGTTTGGATTTAGTACTAGAATAATGCTGACAAACCAGTGATGGTTTAGTTGTTTTAAGTAGTGCTTACACTAGTCAAAGATTTTTCAGCTTCTCATGCCCTGCCAGTGAGAAGCGGGGAAGGGGCACAGCCAGGAGAGCTGACCCAAACTGGCCAAAGGGATAGTCCATACCGTACCGTGTCCTGCTCATTATATAAATGAGGGGAGCTGGCCGAGGGCACCACGGCTCGGGAACTGGCTGGGCATCGGTCAGCGGGTGGCGAGCAATTGAATTGTGCGTCACTTATTTTATATATTCTATTATTGTTGTTGTTGTTGTTACGTTCTCTTCCCTTGCCGTCCTATTAAACTGTCTTTATCTCAACCCACAAGTTTTACCTTTTTTTCAATTCTCCTCCCATCCCACCAGGGCGGGGGGGAGGAGCGAGCAAGCAGCTGCGTGGTGCCGGCTGGGGTCAAACCACAACAGCATGAAAACATGTGCTTCCTGAAGGGGCTGGTTATCATTAAAATCACCAAGTAAAATCCATGTAGGAGTGGCACTGATGCTTTAAGAATCTTTGGCTTTTATTACTCCAATAATCTCTCCTTGAAGGAATACCATACCTTTGTTGCAGCGATTTCCAGTGCTCATTTCGTGGCCAAAATTCCAGTTTGTGCCATACACAGGGTCCTTCCATCCTCTCTCCCCAGGACGTACAAGGCTCCCCAACCTGCTTGGGCCAGTCGCTCAACTCTAAAATTAAAGACAGTTGGTGCATAACCACTTGGGTGACCATTCGCACCAATCAAGATTACAGAGTTTGAAACATCAACCATGCAACGCCGTGTTCGTTGAAAAGGATTACACAACCTCTACTCCTTCAGGTATGGACACGTGAAGCACTCAAACAATTACGAAGAAAGATCAATTTTACTGATAGTTTCTGAGCAGACAAAAGGGCTACATCTGACAAATCACTAGTGATGGAAAGTTCAGTGTATAAATAAAAGAAAAAAATTAAGGAAATTATTTTTATTAGATTTTAGAACTGGCAAAAGGATTTTAAATATTGTTGGGTTTTATTCTTTCTAAAGAACTAAAAAAGAAGTTTCTTATCTCAGGCTCTGCATATTGCTGTCGTATTATAAACAAGCAAGCAACCAAACCCCGTAGCAACGAGGCAGGACGCAACTTCCCTCAGCTAAAAAATTAACCTGCTTACAGCGTTGCTAAGACTCTCCGGTAGTGGCCAGTGCAGAAGAGAGGGCCGATGCCCCGGAGGATGTGGCACACCCGCTGCAGACCGTTGCCGACGCAGGGAAGGTGGCTTCAACTTGTGACTATTCTGCTGTTTAGCGTGATGCGCGTGCGGCCGGAGCGGCCGTACCCGCTGCCGGGACAGAAAGAGGCAGCGCCAGGACTGAGTAGGTCTCACCGAGCTGGAAGAAACCCAGCACGGGCCGAATTCAGACCAGCCCCAGCCCCCGGCTGCTCCAAGGCAGCACCCGCGCCAGGTCCCTTGCAGGGCTGCTTTTGGGCCACCTCAACCTAGGTCGGACCTCACAGATCCAGAGGACTGGGGTGAGCAGAGCTTGGCAGCAGGGTTGAAGGTCTGCAGCGAGAGGAAATGTTTTGGATTTCTAACCATGTCCACATATTAAAAAGCAGTCCTGGACTCCAACAGTATTTCATCGTGATGTGAGGATCCAAAGCATGAAGCCTATATACCAGAGAAGGAGACTTGGGGTTGTTTCATGAAGTTTAAATAATACATTGCTATTTTAACTGCTTTAATTAAGATGGTATAGACTGTAGTTTAAAATGCATTTTAAAAGTCAGAAGCATTTCTTTGCCGGCTATTTCAATAAATTTAGGAAATAAAGTTTGTAATATGCAATGGAACATGTTTGACAAAACCGCCGTATATTCAGAAAACTGAACCTGGACTTATTTTCCCTGAAGTGTGTCCAACAGTAATGGGACTGTAAAAGTAAGGTTAGATTTTCCCATTGCATTTTTTGCATAAATTTTTGCAGGGAAGAAGGTGGCTGAAGACAGACAGAACTCTGCAATGGGCAACTGACCAATTATTCAGGCTTGCCTGCTCCAGCGGTACGCCCCGTGCTCCCCTCTAGCAGCAAGCACAGCGCTCAGGGCCAAGTGTCGACGCACATTTCAAAGAGCGAACGATCCCTCTCGGTCTGCAGGCTGAGGGGACTGGCGAAATAAAAGGCAATACTGCGAGTACAAAATTGACTTGCATACTGCGAGCAGCACTCGGCAGCAAAGCCCCAGCACCGCTACTTTCATTCCCAGGATTTAAATGGAGAAGAAAGGTACAACTGAGCCAGTACTTAAAGATATTTGATCATCCTCAGCTGTTGTTAGTGTGAGATACACCGGAGAGGAAATTTGCAGCATCTCTGACACCTCATCAGAGACGCGAGAAGCTGCTGTAGACAGCAGTGTAGATGTTTAACGAAGGCTTCACTTTCAAAACATCGTTATAAACCCACCTCTGTGTTTTGTTGCAATAGCAAATGGACTTGCTTCTACACGGTGCTGTCAGGCGCTGGCAGGAGCTGGAGGTGGGACAGCCCCAAGAGACACAGCCCCCGTGCCTCTGCCTGTCCCACCGAGAAGCGGAGTGATTTCATGGGCGGTCAAACGGTCTACAAAGAGCCAGGGTGCCCTTACACGTGGACAAACCACCTCGCAGCATCCCACGTAAGGATGATGTATTTTCAATCTAAGGGTCTGGAAAAACATTTCTGACAAGGGCAGCCCAATAGCAGCAAGATGGGCAACGTATTTCAGACCAGGGACCTTTTCTTTTTTTCTACGTGTTGTCTCTACCACTGAAAATTCGAATACCGTGTTGTGCCCATTTTTCATACTTACTTTATGAACACCAATTAATCCTCGTGTGAGCAGTGAGGAAGCAGGTAAGCATGAGTACCAGCGATGGCGCAGAGTTAGTCCTGAGAGATGAAGGAGATCTCGTCTCTCTGCCTGGTGCTACGTTTAGGTGTAAAGTCAGCCAATGACCTCATCGACGCAACGTTTTCTGTGCATCCAAAAGTTCTTCCTGAGCTTTTATCTGGGCGACAGCCCCTGAGGAAGCCCCCGCTGAACCACAGGGCTGTTCCTGATGCCCTGCCTTGTGGAGCACCTCCCGGAGCACGCAGACAGGCTTTGCCCCCTGAGCTGAGCATCTCAACGACTTCCTAGAAAGCTTCGTACAAGGACGAACAGATTACAAACCTTCAGCAAACAGAGATTCCTCCTGTCAGAATCTTGATGCAAACAGGTGCTCATTTGCCTCAAACGATGGGTTTGCTTTGAAGAGAGGGGAACTGCACGAGAGGACGGGAAAGTTTCAGTCCTGTAAAACAGCCTCGGAGAGGTTCCTGCTGCTCGTTAAGAGGTAAACTTTTCTTGGGCTGTGTGTCATGTCAATAACTGCTTTTTTGCAGACCCAAAGCCTTCTTTTCCTCTGTTAGATGCTGTTATCATCTTCAAAGCCATATCAAAACAGTGTTTGTTCTGCGCTTTGATTTCCCCCACACAGAGAATTCAAAGAGTACAGGGCTGTTGGAGAGGGAGAAAGGGAGGGAGCATTTCAGATGCTCTGTGTGTGTTTGTCTTCCCACGTCTGAGAGTTGGGTAATGGGTGATTAATCCAGCCCTGCCAAGGGAACGGGGAGCTCTGACTCCACCAGCAAGTGCACTGGTTGCAGTGGCCTAGGCAGCAATTTGCTCTCTGTTATCCAAAGTCATGTTTCCTCAGACAGAGAAAACGGTGACAAAGCACAAATTCAGCGTACTTGATACAAACCATGACAGTTGTTTCAGTTTTGCAACAGTGGGTTAAGACACCAGTGCACAGAGTCAAACCCTAACTGGATCACATTTCAATAACACATTAGATAAAGATGCACACGTGCATGTGATCTCCACAGGCAAAAAAAAAACCAGGTTAGAATAAAGAAGGTCAAACGGAAAACACTGAGGAGTTAGATATCCAAAGCCCACTGCTTTTCAAAGTAAACCAGATCACATTGCCGAAGTGCACTGAGACAGTCCACAAATACCAGGTTGGTGGTGCTGACCACTGGAAAATCAAACAAAACCACAAATAAGTAACAACACAAAGTTAGATTTCCATAAACAAAAATGTGCACACACCAAGGTAAGAAATCAAGTAAACAAAAAATCATCTACACGATACTATCATAAAAAAAGTGTCTTGGGTCTTCAAACTGTAGATACAGTACGGGCTGAGGGATAATACAGTAGGTCAAGAAAGAAAAGAGACAGATGTCAAAGAATCTCTCACCTGCTGCAATACTTATTTCTCAGCAATCCCGATGCCTAAATTCTTTAACTCAGAAAGTTTTCCTAGTTCCTCTTCTCACCACGTCTCAGAAATTGCTCACTTACAATTTTGTTGTTGCTCCAATTTATTAAAGACTGCAAACACATAGTTAAAAAGTTCATCTTCTTAATTTCCTAGTTTGCACAGACATTATTGCTATCAGTTATCTGGTGGTAGCCACCATTCCTGGAGCTGGTTTCACGGGCAGATTTCAATATTACCCAGGAAAATGAGGCTTTACTTCTCTTTCCTTCTTCCAAAGCTATCCACAATCTCACCTTCCCTGCCTCTCTTCTTCCTCTACTTTAAACACCTGGCTCCAGTCCCATTTCACCCCGATCAGCCTGCAATTTTCCCTTTTGATCTCTCCTTCTGTCTTCATCAAATCTTGTTTATGCTGATTATGGTCACTACTGTTTTCTTCCTGATAGCCTCAGCGCGCTATTAAAAGTTTATTTACAGACCTATTGATGAATGCATCATCTTTACAGGCCTATCGATGAATGCATAACAACGTGTACTGAAGCGCGTCAGAAAGTTTATATCTTTCTGGTTTATTTGACCCTGTTAAAGAGAGGAAACAATTATTTTGTACAAAATACCACCATACAGACTTTGGTTGTTTTGCACTTGCATGTTAATAGACTTAAAGACTTATATGGTTCCTATCTTGCTTTTTACCCGCACAAAGCACTTTTCAGTAGCGCATTGAAAGTTTTGCTGCAGGGCTTCTGGCTTCTGAAAACTACGCAGGGGAGAAGAGTGATGTGGGAGCTTGAGGTTTTCCATGGCAAACATGCCGTGTCACATGAAGATTGCCCCGTAGCAGGTGCAGCTTCTCGTTGACTCTGTAGGTGAAACGCAGGAAAGAGCAATAGGTCGCCCGTGCTTTTGCAGCGCCTGCAGGGCTTTTTTCCTGGGCTGGTGGGTGCAGAGCCCCACCGAGGCACAGGACCTCCGTGCGGACGCAGCTCGTGGCGGGCAGCTGCCGTCTTGGAGCACACTGCCAGGAAAAAGCACTTGATCTAACAACATTCAGGTGTGCGTGCGTGTGTTCAGTGCAGCCGGGTGCTGCACACCTCGGCGGCGCGCGGAGGGGAGGAGGACGGGCAACCTCAGAGCCTTCGCATCCAGGACGGGCACTGGGGAGCTGGGAAGCGAGGGAGAAGAGGAGGAACTGGGCCTGAGAGCATGTCACCTGCAAGGCCACAGAAAGTTTCTAATCCCTTCCCAGGTCATTTTTACGCTTCCTGCAAAATTTGTAGCCCATGGATTTTTTCCCGCTGAGACATTCCTTCCAGCAGGGCACGGGAGGAAGCGGAGCAGAGGGCGGTGATGGCCGTCTCGTAGGCATCGGCTCTGCCGGGCCCGCGCCGCTCTAGCTGCCGGGGCAGACAGACCGTCGTTTACTAGCTGTTGCACAGAAAACTAGATGCAGCAGAATGGTAATGTTTTTCAGGGCTAACGTTTCTAATTGATGAAGTAATGGCAACAGCTTTCAAAAGAAAACTTCATTCTTAAAATCTAGATCTTCTCGTGACTTCATAGTGACGGCAACGAAATCAGGCTTCAGCCCTCTGCACTGAGCCACGGCACAGGTACAGACACCCGCTGCAGAAACACCCACTCCTAGGAGAAAGAAACGTCCGTGAACACTGGTAATAACTCGGTCTGCAACAGGAGACCCAGAAACCTTATACAAGGCTGCATCCCAAAGCAGATTTCATAGATCTATGTAAACTACTACATGTCTTTGATTTTCCTTTAAAATAGTTCCCAGTAGATTTCTTTTTTTTAAACCTTTTTAAACTTTTTTTTAACATCCTTGGATTCCAAGTGTGCACATTCCAGTGCCTTTTGCCTCAGAGAGAGGTGGGTTTATTTATTTATTAAAGGGTTTATTTATGTATTTTCGCAGTATAGCCCAATTAAACTTGACAGCTTATTCACAGTGGATTCCTGCCCGATGGCAGCTGAGACACATTACATTAAGAAAGACAGCATAATAAAGAATGTAACTAGCCGAATTAGCTATCGGTATATTTTGTGCTCCTTTGTTTATGGTTTTTGCCATCTGATATTTGCAAATCTTACAGTTGGGGACAAGGAGGCATGTTCTGTGCATGCCGCATAACTTGATGTTTAAGCAGCTGGCATTCCTCCATACATTATATGTTAAAATCACACAGAGAGACATGCACACCTTATTAATATTGACACATCTTCATTACGAATAGTAGATGCTTTCTCCCTCCCTGTCCCAGCAGGCTGCCCATGGTGGCTGTAACCAGAAATGTTTCTGGAAGGGGCTGAGTATTCGGGGGATATTCCTCTGTCTACTCTGGGATTGCCCAGCGTTGGCTCCTCGGGACGTCGGTGCCCCAATGCTTGGGGTCAGTAAGTTACTTCTCTGCAATTCTTTTAATTCTTGTTTTTAATTTCTCACCTGGAATTATGCAATATGGAAATAAGTAAACTCTTACTGCTGTAGTAACCAAGCCAACGTGCTGTGCGCGATGCCTCAGAGCAGGACAGGTTTGGGGTGGTTTCTCAAACCCAAAAGACTGCCTTAGGGAGCACCCCTGCCACCCATGGGTGCAGGTCCCCCAGCTCAGCCTTCAGGGCCAGCTGGGTGCCTGCGGGAGGGCTGGGGGGCTGCTGCTCCAGTTAATGCTGGTGGGATATATCCACAGGAGAGAACAGACTGACTTCAGAAACTGCAAACAAATGTGGCACGGATGAGAGCGCGCAGAGACGAGCATTGTGAACACTTAAAAGTAATACTAATTTAAACAGCTACTCATACTGAAGAAAAATCTGCTGAGCACACTGGATGTTCTCCCCATAACAATACTCATATGGAAGAACTTAGAGATCATTATTTTTTAATTTTGTTTTGCAGACTAGAATTTGCCACATAGGAGATGCTGATATCACTTAACTTTTCTTACAGAGCAGCTGTTGCGATAAGACAAGGGGTAAGGGTTTTAAACTAGAAGAGGGCAGATTCAGACTAGATAGAAGGAAGAAATTTTTCCCAACGAGGGTGGTGAACCCCCGGCCCAGGTTTCCCAGGGAGGTGGTCAATGACCCATCCCTGGAAACATCCCAGGTCAGGCTGGACGGGGCTCTGAGCAACCTGACTGAGTTGAAGATGTCCCTGCTCATGGCAGGGGGTTGGACTAGATGGCCTTGACAGGTCTCTCCCAACCCAATCCCTTCTATGATTCTATGATCATGCTTAATAGACCCAAGGAAGACTTTTTCCTGGGTAAATAGTCTCAAATGCAAATGCAAGATGCTGGAACTTGAAGCTGTTTTTAAACCTAGATACACTTACTGCAAAAATACACTTACTCCTAAAGAACACACACCAGTGCAAAACGCAGCTTTTGTCCTACAGCTCTGCAGGACCATCGCTGACTGACCAGCCTTCCCGGAGCATCGGCTTGGGAGCCCGACGTGGTGAACCTGACCTCTGCATCACGCCAGAAAAATACTTCTGCAATGGGCAGAGCCTCTCGCTTTACCCACTTGCATTTTGAATTCATCATATTTACATCTAATAATGCTTCTCCTTCAGGGTAATCACGGGGGGGGGGGGGTAATTATCATTCTC
>NW_010556922.1:14795-17129 GCF_000687285.1 Phaethon lepturus
TATACTCATCAGTTTAATTATGTCAGCTCTGAATTGCTTCACTTTTTAGCCTAAACTGTAGTGTCCAGCACAACAGCCATCCTAAGAAGTGAATACGTGCATTTCGTAGAGGTTTTCTGTCTTTCCTTAAAATATGAATGTTGAGCACCTTCGGTATGTAACTTGCCACTTTCTTTGTGCCTGTGGTCTTATTTCGCTTTTCAG
Organism: Phaethon lepturus; assembly: GCF_000687285.1. Classification (NCBI taxonomy): domain Eukaryota; kingdom Metazoa; phylum Chordata; class Aves; order Phaethontiformes; family Phaethontidae; genus Phaethon; species Phaethon lepturus. Next base: position 15,000 of record NW_010556922.1, read on the forward strand.
CATGGACTCCCACGGGTTACCAGTACCGTACGATCATGTTGCTCCATCAGGGTGAGGTCTTTCTACTACTCCTGTGTTTCCCCACTCGTTTCTGGGACTTGTTTTTCCAAAAGCCTTCATTATTCCTCTGCCATTTAGGTCACCTGCTTCCACTTAGAGGCAACCTCCTTCAAGTACAGAGTACTCGCCATACGATGCTCCCACAGATATCCCTCTCGCTCAGGCCCAGCCAGGATTCCTAATTAACTAAATTGGCAGCACGCGTAGCCCAACCGCCTTCCCACCGGGCGGAGAACTCCACAGCTTGACGTCTAGCACTGCCATCGCCTTTCTCGGGGCGGATTCAAAGAGATGTTAACGCGTTGTTCAAGCAGGGACGTGGCTGGGGGTCCTTGGCGTGTACCCCGAGCAGGTTTGCACGGAGAGGTGATGCTGCAGATGGAAATGAAGGCGCTCGCCCTGTCACCGCCCCAGCCCAGCCCCGGCTGCAAACGGTTGCGGGGAGCTCGCCGAGCAGAGCTGCTGCAGGTGAGGCCCCTATTGTCCTCTTTGCAATGACTTACTGCAAGTGGGCTTTATCTTCGTCACAGGCATCGCAGATAAAATGTGTGGGAGAGAAATACCAGCAAGATAGCATTTAAATCCTGTTGAATGGCAGGATTCATCGCTTCTTCTCAAACACAAAGAATTAGGAAAAATAGAAAAATAGTATAGAGCGCACCATATTTTTTGGAAAAGCAAGATGATACGTCCTTCTAGCACTGCAGTGCAACACTCGATATTATTGCTTTGCAATATAATTTCTATTGTTCAACTGGGAAACTATTTAGATATTGTACCTCCAGGACTGTTCTAATTATATTGATATTATCGGCATTGATATTAGTGTCAACTTTACATCTCTCAGTGGTGAGAAATTCTTAATAATCATTGCACCAAAAGTATAACAACATTAATTATTTGCTTCGTTTGTGTTTGGTTTCCTGGGCTTCCAAACAGCTTCTCTGCGCAAGGTATAAATGGGACTGATCCTGCCCCCATTTAGAGGGGTTTTTGACACTTAGGCAGGGAAGCATCTCGTCATGCAGAGCAACGAAAGCCAGAGGTAAAGCCACCTCGAGCCGCTCCAAGAGAGGAATAACTGCCCCGTGGCACAGGGAAATCAGCGCTGAGCTGGTGAGGTAACGGAGAGCTTGCACAAAAACTGGTAGAGGTGTCCCACATGCTGAAAAAAAGCCAACTTTTGTTGACTTTGAGGTGTAACTAGGAACAGATGCACCTCAAAAAGGCAGAGACCACCCTGCCGGGATGGGTGGCGGGAGGCTGGGATGCTCCACACGGAAGCTTCCCGGCAGAAGAGGTTTTCTCCCTGTTCTGGCTCCTGCCCAAGAAGGAGTCCCTGTGGCTGCTTTTCTCCTGCTCCTCTCCCCAGGTTGGATCCTGGGAGGATAAACCTCCAAATGTGGGTGCCAGAGACTGTGAAGAGCTGCTCGTGTCCCAGAGCGCTCCGAAAGGAATTTCTGACTCCACAACACTATGTTCTCAGCAACCTCCTAATCCTTGCAAGCTGTTTGTATCACTGCCCCTGTCAAGCCTCTCTACCATCAGCCATGGTGTGTGATCAGTTTAAGAAGCTGAACAGGCTGGTTAATCTGGATATCTTCGTTGTGGGGACTGAGCTCTTCCCTGCCACATAAATACCTTTTCTTCCCATGGGAAATGCATTCCCTTCAGATCATCCTAATGAGAAGAAAGGCTCTAAGGGAGAAGGACAACATTACACAAAGGCGACCGACGACTTCAAGAGTGGGTTACAAAATCATGAAGGGTGGTGGGTTTTTTCGCTATTGGAATGATTTTGTTAAAAACATAAACATTTTTTCAATAATGATTTCGATTCCTTCTTTAGCCTGAAATGCGAGCTCTTTGAATTTTAAGCCTTCTTTTGTTTCATCATGCATTCACTTTTTCCCACCGGTTCTTAGAAAGGGCCGTGTTGCAGGAAGGTAAGTGCCTGTGCCCTGACGTCCCGGCTGACGGGAGCGCAGACCTTCCTCCTCCTCGCTGCGGTTTGGGCATGCCCACTGAGTGGGCCTGGGACAACACCCCACCCCTCCCCGACCTCCCATC
>NW_010556923.1:0-50419 GCF_000687285.1 Phaethon lepturus
GGCGGCGCGCGACGGGCCTGCGCCGCGCGACGGGCCTGCGCCGCCTTCGCTCTTTCCGCCCGGTGGGTGCCAGCAACACCCGATACGCCGCGATACAGAGCAGCGAGGGACAACTGGAATAGTGAGATTTCAAAAATAAGCCCTTTTTAAAGGCGGGTTGTAACAGTCCTGCTGGGCATTGTAAATGCCTCAGGTGCACTTGATACTGCCGTTACGTTCCTGGCGTTGGCTTCTCATTTTTATGGAAAGATGGATTGAACTTCAATTTGAGAATATTCGGTAATCCCTCTCAGGACATACCGTAACAGCTGGTATTTCTGTGTTGCAGCAAATCGATTCCATACAGCAGTCAGCAATGCCTATGGCTGGGCTCCGGCAAAAACTTCCAAAGCATTTTAAATAAAGTGAGCCAAAGAAAATAACATCATCACTGCAAAAATGTAGCTTAATTTGCAAGTTGCGGGGGGGGGGAATAAAAATCCCCATTCCATTCCAGCAAAATATTAAGCATTTTACTGGTAAGGATTTCATCAGGTCATTTATTTTTCATTAATATATATTTAGGATCTGGGGGGAATAACTTTCTGCCGTATGTAAGTTTCTTAAATAATAAGGAGCTTGAAGTTTTTTAATATTGAATGATTTACCATGAAATAAAGAAAAATAAACGGATCAAATTTAAATACATGACATGTATGTAGATAACAAGACTTCCCACATTTCACAGTGAACCTTTTTTAAGGAACCTGAATTTCTGATGAACAACAATGCACCTATAATGAGAATGCCTTGCATGTTTGGGATTTTTTGTTGTTGTTTTGTTTAATAGATGAAAGTACTTTAAGCTATGTATAAATCAAAGATGTCCCATTAATAGTAGATCATTTCGGTTTAACCAGTTTCTTACACACGTGAAAACTTCATCCTTGTGCAGCTGTAGTGGTACACTCACACTGGGGACTGTAAGCGAGCTTAGAACATGACTTCTTTATGGCGCTCGTATGTGTTAAAAAGAAAACAAGCAGAATTAATGCAAAGTGAATATGTTCCTTCTTAATTGGTACAGCGTGTCCTTGGCTACGATGTCTTCGATGTCTTTTTTTTTTTTTTTCCTTTTAAACTGCACCCTGGCTAGATTTGCATATAGATGTTTTACAACTTTGTCATCATAAGATGAGCTTTCACTCTGAAATACTTGACTTCCTTATCTCTGTTTTAAATTTTATGTTAATGGACTTTGTGCTGATTTGATGAATGTCAAAATATTTTTTTGGAAGCTGATGCTATTTTAGTGAAAACTTACTTTTTTTTTTTCTTCACCACAAAATTTTATATCTAAAAAAACCCCTAAGCCCTAAAACAATCTTAATAGATAGGTTTTTAAGTTTTATTCAGTCATTTTCATCATTGAAGAAGTTATCCAGGGCTGTAACTTCTGCTGTATTTGCCTTCTTTAAAAAAAAAAAAAAAAGCCCAAACAAATTCACTGGAGTTTGAAAGCTGACATGCAAAATCTTTCTTCGGGTAAACACTTAGGGGAGGAAAAAAAAAAAGAACTTTAAGAAGTTGTCAGACTATTTAAACTATAGGCTTATACCTAGGGATGAGTTAAGAACTAGCTTATATCTAATAATTGATTTAAAACTGACTAAACAAAATCTTATGGATGGCCCTTAATATGTTGCAATACTTTTAGCAATGTGAGGATTTTTTTTGGTGAAAAACAAAATTTTGAACAGCATATAGTGTTTACAGCACCTGTCTATTACTCTTCCACAAGGGTTCTTGCCAAGTACAAATGTGTCCAAAATATGCACTTTCAGAGCCAAGATTACTTCAAAAGTCATCCTGATTAATATGAATGTGTTTTAAAAAAAAAAAAGAAAAACAACAAGAAACAAACCAGCAACAGCAGCAGCAAAATGCTCTTCTATTTGTTTATTTTCTTATGCTAAAGCAGAACCATGCTGCTTGCTTTCTTCAAGGATCCTTTTTGTTTATTGAAATCTGGAGAAAACCCTTGTTTTATGTTAGGTTTTACTTCCCCCCTCTCCCTTCCTTCTCACACATCAGCCTCTTCTCTGCTATTAGTAGTAAACATTTCCAGTCTTAACTCTGAATTTCTTTTCACAAGTTTGTGTTCCAGTTTCATATTTTAACATACCTGAATTTAAATACGTTCACTTATATTTGAAATTGGTTTTTACTTTTGTTACCTTTGCTCTAAATTTTCTTCAAGAACTGGTTACAAGAAAGACGCAAAATTTAGTATCAGTAGGCCTGTGCAATTATTTAGAAATATTTCTTTAAAAAATACTGACTTTGTAGTAATGAATTACAGAGAATTACCTTACATGGTCTGCATGATAATGGCGCCATCAACTCCACGATTCAAAGTGCTATTTACTTTAGAGAAGTGTTTGCCCTAGTCCTGATTTTTACAACTTCAGTTAAAATTTAGATTATATTTCCAGATTACAAATAAAAATTGTATGGCAGATCTTAAATGAACTGAAAACAATTGAAAGGAGGCTAAGTAGAAACATTGAATAAATTAACATGCTAGTAAGCAATTTTTAGAATCTGGATAAGTAGTAGCAAAATTTGAGTGACTTAAATTATTCACTGTTTTAATAAAATGCGCTAGACTTTATTTCCAAAATACATGACACGCTAGAGTTAAAGAATATAATTTACATGAGAGAAATGTGTTAAGTTATTTTTACAGCAGAATAGGCTAGACTGAAGAAAGCAAAACTTGTTTCACCTGGGGAGAAAAAAAAATCTTAACAGTCATAAATAAATGCGAAGCACTTTGTTTTGAGAGTCTTAAATCAAAAGCTTATTTTGTGATAATGATTGGATTTGGTTAGCTGCAGTAATTTACAGTTTAACAATGTTCTTAATTGTAAAATTCTGTTTCTGTTCTTTCTAGGAGAAACTGGGAGATAGCATAAATCTTCGTAGACAACTTGGCTGCAAGCTGTTAAACTGAAATTAACTTCTGCCTTCTGGCTGCAGAGTGCTAGTCTGACGTTCCTGCGTGATACTCCGCAGACTAAATCATGCCAGCCTTATCAACTGGATCTGGAAGTGACACAGGTACGCAAGCCAAGGAGGACTGCATGTTTCCTCCAGATCTTATTTGTTAAGTCTACAGTTTCTATTTTAAGAACTCATCAAATAAGATAATTAATTATGGTCTCAACAGATGCTTAATTTAAGACTTTAAACATAACCTTTTCTCCCTGAAGTTGATTTAGATATATGAAACACCACAGGTAGAATAAATTAATTTTTAAAAGTCCCATCACCATCATCTTCCCTTTCATCCCCAATCCCCAAAAAAGAACAACTCCAAACAGATATTATATATGGATCTGAAGAATCTGGATTAACCTCTGAGCATGGTTTCTACAATGTTTACTTGAAAAAGCAGGAGGGGGGAAAAAAAAAAAGATGATATCATACATGCCTTAATATTTGCAGCAGTCTAGACTATCCCCTCTGTGAGTTACAGTTATCAGTGCAGTTATTTCTGAACACAGACTATTTCATTTTGACACGTTCTTTAACAAATTAGGAGAAGAAAAATACTGTCTCGAGTTCTCTTCCTTCCCTTGCCTTCCACGTCAAGAGTCCAGTTCCTATCAGTGACTGCAGGCAGTGGGAGTGCAGATATGTAGCTTTCCCTAGCTTTCACCTTCTTGGTCACAATATTAGGCTACATTAAAAGGTTAAATCTCATCTTGCTGTGCATTCTCTCTGTCTGATAATATTTTTGTCCCTGCTTTAGGGACAACTAAAGTTAGTATTTTTGCTCAAGGGTGTTTGATAAATGGGAGATCTGGCTGATGTTTCAGTACAAAGATCCCTGCTTTCCACCCCTGTGCTTGTTATTCTAGATCACATAGTTTTATCCACAAGAAGTAACAGCAGGATTTTGAAAATGACAAGGGAGATTTCAAGTCAGGAATCCAAAAAATATGTATATAAGGAACTGCATTTGATTCTTATTTTAAATAGACTGTACAGCGCAGTGATTTTTTTTTTTCCCCGCAGCCCAGGGCCATGTAGAATTTCTCTTGGATGAAAAGACTAATCTTTAGAGTTGGGGGTGTGTGTTTGTTTATTTATTACCACGGGGAGGGAGGATTGTGTGTGTTTTTATTTGCTTTTTTTGTCTCCCTATTCCAGTGTTTAAGGTATTTGATTTGATTATAATCTCACCAAACCCTACCTCTACAAACCTTTCTTTTTTCCCCCTTTCCCCATGGAAGTAAGTGTAGTTGAAGCTGTTTAGTATGCTGAAACTCAATTTTGGAAGATTTTTCAGGGTCTACTCTGGACTGATTTTTCACTGTTGATCTTTGTTTTCTTTATCATGTAACCTTTTGTGTCCTTCTACAACCCACCTTAATTTTATTTTTTAATTATTACTTGGCCAAATGCTTTCTGACATTTCAGAAGTCTCAAGAACATGTTGAGATGAACAGCAGGGGCATGTGTGATGACTGGTGCCTGATGCTGACAATTTTGCTTGTTTGACTCTTTAAAGAATGTTAATATGTCCAAAAGTAATAGTAATGGACATACTCTCTGAATAAAGACAGACAAGGGCTCCAAAAAGTGGAAAAACAATCCTAATTTTAAACTTGAGTGTGTTAAAGTGTCTCTAAAAACATGTTTTACTGTGCTTTTTAATGCATATGATGCTCCAGATACACCTTTAATAATTATGGTGTGTGATAAAGCTCATCTCCATTCTACCAGGAAATCTATAGTAAGATATGATGTGCACCATTAATATCTTGCTGTTAAATAATACTGCTTGTTAAATCAATTTTGTTTTCTGCTGCAAGTTTTACATTGTTTCTTTAAATAAAAATTTTCATTTGGAGGGAAAAGAGAATTATTTATTTTCTTCCACTTTCTTTATGGTATTTCCTAATGGGGATGATAGGTATTTAAGTATTTTTTCGAATTATTACATCAAACTGTGCTTTCTGTCCTGCCTGTGATACAGGTGGTTTCTAATCACAGCTCTGTTTTTCTGCTGTTAATCTCACTCTTCGATTAAAAAAAAAAGAGAAACACAAAAAAATCTGGATTTTCTTACCTCTGTTGTTCCTTGGTAGGTAGGCTAGTTTTCCTCTCACCTTGCCTGAATAAACTGGTGTCGTGAGATGTACTGAGTTGAAACAGCTCTAGTCAATGAGAGGACTGTCTGGGGTGTTGTGGAATTAGCAGGTTACTTATTGGGGACCTTACAAAACTGCACCCTTAGGCTAGGGACACAACTTTGCTTAGTCTGTCTGCTAAGACTCTGTTCTATTAACGCATTCAAACAAAACCCCAGCCTAGCTTATTTTTGTGTCTGTTACATCCTGGTAAACTAAGAGTAAAACTGGATTTTAAAATGAGTGAAAGAACTCATTGAGGACTAGTAAATAGAAATGCATCATCTGTGAATATTGGAAAGTTACCAAGTCATGGACTATTGGAAACTCAGACACTACTATGGAAGCATTGATGATTTGGGGTTTTCTGTTTGTTTGTTTTCTGTTGTTTTGTTTTTAATATAGTCTTAGGTATCAGGCCACTGACAAAAGCAGGATACTGTTCATGATGGACCACATTTGATCAGGCTAAATGTTGACCTACTCATGTCAATTTTATATTGCTTTTACTTTATCAACAGATTTTATTAGGGATGTCACCATGTCGTTGCAGCTGCTTCCTTCATATATGTATACATGCTTTTGTTATACCACATTTTAACCTGTATATCCTTCTGAACACAGACCATGCCTCTTAAATCTGTTTTGAGAGGCATTTACTAGACTTTAAACTATGATCAATCAAAAGCATGGCTATGATATTTGTAATCTTTTGTTTAAAACCTTTGTTTTAATTAATTTAGATTCATCAAGTGACTTTGAAATTAATCTTGTAACTTACCAGTCTGATCTGGCTTCTTAACTTCAAGACAGAGGAGAAAGGCGTATGTGTGTACATGCGTCTTTCTCTTCCAGTCTCCATTAGCCATATAGAAACCCTGGTTTTTTAGAATAATAAGAAAATTACTTGTTGTTTATAACATGGGCGTGATCCTGCTCCTCCTTTAAGGTTTATAGTCCTGTCAGTGTCAGGTCAAAGTTATCTTAAACCAACCATCTTGAATGGAAGGCTGAGCTCCAGCCTCAGGCTGCATCTGAAGCTTTAAATATTTTCTGTGTTGCAAAAGTCTGCTTGAACTCTGCGTGCAAGCCCATCAAATAGAGTTTGAAGACTGAGCAAGACAACTTGCACTTTTGCAGGTAAAGCAAGTCTGCGAGATCTGGCATTCACTTATCTGATGTATTTAGCAAGATTTAAGTTTGCAGTCCTGGCTTGACATTAATTGATGGCAGCTTCGTTGCTGACTTTGGTGGAGCCAAGATGACATCATTATTCTTTAAGTGTTGTTTTAGTGTGAAAAACATCATAAAATTGTTACAGATTTCTTTCCTCTCAACCCTATATCAAGCTTGCTTGGCTGACAAGTTTAAAAGTGCTTTTCTGTTTGTCCTTAAAAACTAGTGCACGAATGTGCAAAGCAGACTTCAAATGTGCAAAGCAGGCTTTGTGTTTTTGATTCATGTATTGTCAGCAGGAAAATCACATTTATGGGCTGAGTTTGGCCACCAAGTAAAACTGTGTGAGATGGCTTAAATATAATGAAAGTCAGAAACAGTTCTTTAATTTGAATATTGTAAATTATGTAAGCCCTACGCATTTTTGTCTTCCTATTAGTTTCTTGTTGAGTACATATAGGAGGTAATGCTGTGCCAGATAGTGGAGTTTTTTCAATATTACAAGCCTGTGAAACTGAATACATGTTAGTCTTTTAAATTAAAAAACCAAAACACATTTGTTACTAACCAAATTGTAGGTTCATGTGGCCTTTAAAATATTCCCAGTTTTGGTGTTTTCTTCTCTGTTTTGTAATAATACAAAATAAAGGTATGACATTTGTGCTAAATGTTGGGTATTTTTCCAAACTGCATTTTTAGTAGCATATTGTGTGATTCTTTAAGAATTCTCTCGACCTCTGAAGCTGCATGCTGTTGATCTGGATGTACTGAATACTGGCAGAAGTATTTTGCTAGAATATTATGTAGATATATGGATAGCTCCATAGTCCATATGGATTACCTCCCAGTGAAGTGAGACCACTGCAATTAATGTGAAGTTCAAAGATGCAATCATCTGAACACTGAAAAATGCTATCCTTGCTTTTACTTTCCATATAGATGGCTTCCCTTTATTTACTACCAATGCCTTTTAATCAGCTTGCCAGTTTTAACATAATCTTTTCTAAGAATGCTTGATAATGAAAAGGATAAAAATGTGGAGAGAAAAAAAATGGTAATAACATGAAGAAAAAGCTGAGTAGTTGGCCTAGCTGGGAGGGGGACATCAGAAACATCTGTAGAGGAAGAAGGACGAATTAAGCTGAAGCGTCTAAGGATTTTAGCCTTTTAAACCATTTTTCAGAATGAAGAGGGAGATAGAAATCAGGGAGTTCTATTTTTACAGCTTGCTTAAAAAAAAAGTAATAACACAAAATGGTGGCCAAAGATCTTGGTTCATTGTTACGAGATGAAGAGAAAGGGAATGTAGGAGAGTGATGAAGGAAAGATTTCTGGGAGTAGCTCACCCGTTGAAGGCTTGCAGGGCGATTGAATCCTGCTCCAAACTGCCTTTGCTTCCCCACTGACGTGCCATGGTGGAAACAGAGCAGAGGGAAAGCCTTCGCTCGCCTGCTTCACACTGGTGTTGTGATTTAGGCATCGGTGTGCTGTTGCGAGTGTAGTGTGTAAATGCCTTTGGCTGCATCGTGTTTTGGGGCTACTTAAATTTCTCACCACGTTGAAATGCACAGATATGGCTAGATTTTAATGAAAAATGATACGCTAGCCGAGGCAAAATTTATACTGAATTAATAAATAGAGCCAATATTTTACCGTGCATTCTTGAATTCTTCCAGTCTTCAGCTGCCAGAGGCATTAAATAGCTTGTAGGCTAATGTTAATATGAAAGATTTGGGAAAGTATGAGACGTATGGGTAGCTGTAATTGCTATCAGATTTAATTTTTAAAAATATAACTTGCTGGTGTTGTAAAGGGTATTTATTTTGGTATCAACATTTATGGTGACTGTTGGAAAAGTTGTTCAAAGTAGAATGAAATTTCTCTAAACTGTTGTGCTTTGGGTTAATATTTTATATTATGCTAGACTGATTCAGCAGTGTGGAATCAGAAAATGTGTGCAGTTGTATTTACTGATGGTAAACTCTTTAAAACTGTTACAGTTCTTGGACACAAATTTCAATTCAAATGGTCTGGCAGCTGCAACAATTTTTACTTTTTTTTTTTTTTTTTTTTTTTTGTGAGCAACGTGTAGTTTTGTGGTAAATTTGAAAGTACGACAGCTATATTGTTTCTTACCAGAGGCTTAAATGTATAGCTATGTTTGTTGGACCAAAAGCTGTAATTACAGAAATGGTTGGCAGTTCCTAGTGATGCCAGATGTCCTTTGCCGAGAGCAGACTGCCGTGCTGTACCGCTCAAGTGTAGCTGTGCCAGCGTCCAGGTTAGCTAGCAGAGTGTACGTATTGTGTGCGTTTACTGTCAAGTGAAAGGTTGTGTGCCTTCTCAGCCCAACGTCACGTCAAATATTGGCTGATTTAATAAAACTGAAGGAAATCTAATTTGAAGGAAATTTAGTACTACTAAGAGATAGTGAGAAGCTTCCCTGCTGGTTGTTAGTTGCTTGTTGTGGAACACAGGGGTTCAAGTGTGATTTTGCTTTTAAAATAACACACTGGTTTAAAAAAAAAAAAACAACCCCAAACCAAAAAACACCTCAATGAAGCAAATTAAGCTTACGGATAAACTTTGAAATCGTTCAATTTATTTCAAACAGTTTAATTTTCTAAACTTACTTTTGAGATAAGGTGATGATGTACTTGACTCTTTAAACTTTTTTGTATTCCTATATACCTCTGTAGACTTGTATATCACATGTATGTATTTGTATGCATATATGACTGATTGATGTAATGGCATAGTTTGTTTTGACTGTTAAACTTTAAACTCAGTCATACAGTGAATCACAACACTGGTGTGTTTTTGGGCATCAGTACTGCCTAGGATTGTAGGACTTCTACTCTCAAGGCACAACATGAAAGGTTGAGATACATGGGAATCAAATGGTGTTTCCAGTAGTTTTAGGCACAATTGAGTTGAAAATAGTTCTGGCTTCTGTTGTTAGGTGTCTTTATTCGGTCCCTTAATGAGATACTGTGTCCTCCTTTTGCAGATGTAAAATGCCAAATTTAGTATTCCTTGTCCCCCCTCCCCAGTCCGAAATAGCTTAACCTTGCAAACTGTGACTGAAGAGTTAAACATGGCCAATGTGCCCAGTGACATCCTAGTGCTGGAATGAGTTCTCTCCTGACTGCCTGCCAGGCACTGGCTATTGCCTCTTCTAGTGTTGATGAAGATCTAGATAGAAATACTAAAGACTCACCAAGCTGACAAAGGACCAGTCAGCTAGTTATTAAAGGGGTCATAGTAGGCAGGCTTCGTTGGAGGAGCGAAGAGTTTTTGAAAAAAATATGAACGTCAGATCTTTGTAAGAGCTTTCCAAAAGCTGCTTAATCAGTTGTGCTTGATAGGTCACTTTAAATGAGTTTTATGTATGCGTTATTCTTGCAGATAATAGGAGAGCTTTTGAATACTCATGAAAGTACATTTTCTGAACTTTCAAAGTATCCCTGTTGACACAGCGTCTAGTAACTACATTTTGAGAGGTTTCGATTTTGAAGCAGCTTTGATGAGCTGTACAAGCAAGAACTCTGCAGCAAGTCTTGCCCTGTATGAATGCAAATAGGGATCAACTATTTAACTCGCATCAGAACGTAACGGTATGCGGTATGCTAAATCTGAAATACACATGTTGAGACAAATCCTAAAAGACCAATAACTGATTCAAACAACTGTGGATTTTTTAGCTCTGGGAGCCAAGTTCCAGAACTAAAGACTTTTCCATTTTGAAGGAAATAATATTTTTGAAAGTGGTGGGCTTAAATGATTGCTCGCTTTCAACATTTTCTGTCATAACATTGTTTTAAGGTGGGTTAACAAATTACTGTAGCTTGGAGGAATAAAAAGTAGGAACAACTTTTAAGTTAAAAGACCGTATTGCCCTTAGTGAGTATGTAATCTTGTTCTTCGAGGACACTTACAGCAAAATTCTTGTTTTCATTAGGAAAAAATAGAACATTGACATTTCTTTTGCTGTGCCATCTGTAAGGATTTCAGCATTTTACTTTTTTTTTGTAAGCAACTAACTCAATAAAACCAGATATTTTTTTCAAAGGTGCTGATCACTTCCATGTCATGATTATCTAGTTAGTCAGTGTTCTGTACCTTTGAAAATTAGATTAATCTTTTTCTTAAAACACTAAACTGCAAAATTAAAAAAAGGTACTTGCTGGAATGAGTTAATCACTCTGGCTCTGCACAGAAAAATTGTTAGTCTTTAACTTTTTGCAGTGTCAGGAAGCTCATATATTTGGTGGAATTACTTAAGAGAACATAAAAAAAGAACTGTTTGTAGCACATAAAATTCAGCACATAGTGGTCTTTTTACAACTGGAGTCTGATAGGATGGTGCAGTATGTTTCTCCTAATGCATATGTGTACTGCATATGTTTTCATTTGAACCTGTGCATAAATACTGATCTGAAACTTCAGAATGAAATAATTTTCAATATTTGGTGTTAGTGACTGATTTTATTATGCAGCAGCAAGGATGTCAGAATGAGTGTTTCTGCTGCAATGCTGTTTGCTTTTGTGTAAGGCAAGTGTTGTCTGAGTCTTTATATAACTATAAAGTACAGTTCAAATGTGAAAAAATGTCAGCTTGTTATAAATGGCAGCAAATGGTGCTGATTATTTTACCTTTGACAAAGTGGAAAATTTAAAGGTTGGTGTGTCCCATTTTATTAATACAATAAAATTTTACAGTGTTGTTCTGGGCTTAGGTATATGTTCTTTAGTGTTTATTATCCCTTAGTTACTGTAAAAATTTTTGATTCAAAGACTTGCATCGTTGTTCAGAATGCTAATTCAGGAAATTAATTAACATATGAAAGCAAATGCACATCTATTTGTCTCCATTTCTTTCCTTACACTAACCAAAACAAAGTCGGTGTTTTCTTGTACTATGCGGGAGTGATGGAACACAGAGACCATATTTTTTATCATTTAGCACTAGTTTATAGCTTCCACAGACTTGTCCTAATAATGAAGCTATGAAGGATATGACAAGAATGGTGATATTAAATTTCTCTAGACTAACAGTAAATTTTTCCATTGTGATGTCAAGAATGTAGAGCATCTGGAATCTGCAGTGTGAGTAGTTCAGTACGGGAACACTTTCATCAATTGCTTAGCCATTTATTCTCCTCCTAGGAACAAGCAGTCTTCTATAGAATATAACACTATGAAGGAAGCAATTTTCTAGAACTGGAAAAATTCTTTGTGTGCTGTTGTTTCTGATTTAAAAGCTTTCCACTGCTGCTTAGTCTTAAATCTTACTGCATATGCAAATTTAGCGTACACATTTTAAAACTGAAATTGCCATTATTATACTCTCTATTCTTCAGATTGAATAAAACTAAATTGTATTAATTAAGCTTAGGAAAAGCTGAAGATACTCTGAAGACAGGAACTGCTGAAGTGCGTTAAAAGAACAAATTTTAAGCAGGGACAGTGCTGAGTTTTCAAATGTAGCTGGATTTTCCCTTGAAATTATTTCCTTAGTCCAAGCTGGCAGAATGCTACAAGCCTTATTCTGCAGCCATTTTAACTTATTTGCTCTTGCAGGAGGTCCAGAATGTTCAGAGTAGTTTATCTATCCATGACAAGCCATTGTAAGTTTTATTTTTAGATTGTGTGTGTGTATTTAGATTATCTACATGTGTATAATTTATATGGACTGTTTCTGTAGGCCAGGTTATCTAGTCATTGGTTTTTAATCCAGTGTCACTTTTCTTGGCTGAACTAAATTTCATGAAAAGTGTATTGTATGTCCAGTATTAATTTATTACTTTCAAATTCCTTTGTTCTTGAATCAGGTAATCAGATCTAATAGACTATATAAGCACCTTCAAACAACCCCCTCCCCCTTCCACTCCTATGAGGTATTCCTGTGTGCAGTGCTTATTTCATTATATTCATATTTCCATGCTATAGGCCTTTACTTAGTTCCCATAAGTGTTAGATATGGTACCTAATTTATATAACACGAATACAAATAGCAGCATACTAGTATATAAAACTAGGAGCACCCTTGTTTGTCTGGAATTGACCTCTATTACTGCCACTGGATTATGTGACCTTGTTTAATCTAGAAAAGGCTCTTTTTCCTCCTCTGTTTCAATGATTTGGGAATGTCCAGGGATGATTCCATTGTGATCTGGTTTGGTTTTTTTTCCCCAAGTTGTAGGACTGACCCTCTTTTTTTTAAAATTTTAAAATAGTCTTGCATCTCCATGTTTAAGCTCATTGTTAATTTTTTTATGTATGCTCAGGTCTTTTGGGACCTTTGAATAAATGATCTGCTTTTAAAAATTGAAGTAAATGAGTTTTTCTTGTGTAAGTTATGTTTACTTTACTGAATTTTGACACCTGAAGTATTTTCGTTCTAGAAAATCCCAGTGGCCATATGATTCCTTTTAAATGTAAAAGCTGGTTAAATTTAGGCAAACAAGACTGAAAAAAAATTACAAGAACCTGAGTAGAATAGCAACAGTGTATAAAAAAAGAAAAAAAAACATTTTTTTTTAAACTCCCTACAGTGTTGTCAATATCAGGCATTAAATAAAACAGGATTTGTTTTGTTTTTGTTTTTAAACACAACGTCCAGATACTTTTAAAAAAGCTTTTTTATATATTTATTTAAATTGTGGGCATTTTTTAAAAAATGTGTGCAAAATTTTTTTAAGAGGGGGTCCATGCATGTCATATGACTCAAAGAGGTGGGACTTCAAGAGAAGCATCAACTTGAGACCAAGAGCAGCACCAAGGCCTGGCAGCCACGTGCTAACAACAGTAGCATTCATCTCCGAGGTGCTGAGATAAATCTCATTCGGTGGCTTACGTGATCAACTTGCATTTTTAATTTACAAAACAGTTTGTCTGAAGATAGGGGGTATACCTATGACCTTCTCAAAAGTTTTTTTTTTTTTTTTAGAAGTGGTCAAAAGTGTTCAATATAGCATCATTTCCATCTTTATAATTGCTACTGAAAAGATTAAAAAAATTGGTTTCAACAGCCTGGCAGTACTAAAACCAGTGAGAAACTTGCATTTATTTCAGTGGCCTTTGGCTCTGGCTTGCAGAACCACCTGAGATGCTAGTTAGAAGTTTTGCAGGAGGCTTGACGTTGGGTTGAAGCAGTCTTTGCTGTTAAATTCGGATTACTTCTCTTGCTGCGTGGCAGCATCTCTGCACAGCGACATCTTACAGGGCTGCACAGATCTGAGCTACCGCCCTTCAGGTGTTGGAAAGATGGATGTGACAAGTTATCAGATCTGGTAATTTAAATTAGGCCAATGTGTGGTTTCAACTTCAGTATCAGTTTACAGTAACTTGATAATTTACTTTGTCCCTATTATTACTTCTGTTTAAAAGCACTTTCTAGTGCTAGTCAAGTCATATGCCAACCACAATTATCACTGTGTCTTCACACTGCAATGAATAAGAACAACACACTTTGTGTAATTGAGAGACAAATGAAATGTGACGTTTTAGTTGGAGGGGGGTGTGTGTAGAAGAACCACATAACTGTTTTTCTTCATATATGAAAATGAATGCTCATCTGAAAATTTTGGATTCCATGGTACCAGGCACCACAGAAGGAACAAGAGAAAATGAGACTCTGTAAAAGTAAACCTTTACAAGTTCTAGCACCTTCTGCTGCCATCCATTACCTTCTGTTTGGAAGGAGGCTATAGCAGAGTCAGATGATCTGGAATTATGCAATTTTAACTTAAGGCATATTGTAGATCTTTGTTTTCTGTTCTTCCCAACTAAATACCCTGAGTCTTCCTTCTGCCGGATTTTCATTTGTCTCTTTGATTGAGTTGTTTTTATTCCTGGCTACATAGTGCTCAGTGTCAAGAGGACTCTGAAGAGCGGGAGCGTGGTGTTCTCCTGCATGCTGCGTGGCGTAGTCCTTGGGTTCTGCTGCTGCGGAGAAGGGTGGGATTCTGATTTCCTTCTGGCTGAAAGCTGCAAATGCTGGACTGTAGAGCCAAAGCAGGGCAGCAGTACAAACACAGCCGTGGGATTAGATAAAACCAGTCAGCACGTATCTAATTTTCTCCACTTCCCCAGGATTGGGCTGCACAGATTTTGCATTGCTGTCAAAGCTGTCGGTAGCACACTAGGAACATGGACACCCGTGTCCCTAGAAGGGGCTATTCAGGGCTATATGAACAAGTGAAGCCCACAGAGACTTTTGAGCTGGACATGGAAACCTTAATGTGTGTAAGCACCTGCAGGGTTAGTTAGTCCTGGAGTGGCAGCAGGCAGGATTTTCCTCTGGGAGTTCTATGCATAAAACCTAAGTCTCATTATGGGCAGATTCAGCCTCACCCTATGTCACTACTGTACTAGTTAATCCATCAGGAAACATGAACTTTCATTTAATTTCATTGGAGTTTTAATTATCAAAGCTTTGAGGAGCAAGTTAAAAGGATAGAATAATTTTATAGTTGATTATATGTGAAATTTAAGCAGATCTGATGGATCAAGGAAAAGAAAGATTACTCTGTTATATATCTCTTATTTGAAGGGAGTGGCTGAAGTTAGTATTTTCTTTCTTCTGAATCACACACATTAATTATTCCTAAGCAGTTATGCCACAGTGTAAGCTTACATTGAACTTTCTATTCCATTTTCTAACAACCTTCAGGTTATTCTGAAGTAAATGTATTTGCAGTAACAGAAGTGCTATGTGCAGAAATATAAGGCTGATCGTAAAGAACTTTTTAAATTTTCTAAATTAAAACATTTTGAAGCATAAATTGCGTGATTAAAATAACCATTTTTGCTAAGTGCTGAAGTTCTAATCGTCTGGGAGGTCAGAGTCATGAGTCCCATTCAAACCTCTGTTTTCTGGATGTCAGCTCAATCACTGACTGTGTCTCACTAGGCAAGGCTCAGCGTTCTTTTTCTGTCCATGCAAAATTATAGTGGTTTGAGTTGTATCCTCTTTTTGCAGTATTTCTGAAGCATAAACAAGAGCAGATTTAAATAAAAGCAAGATTCTAAGAGAAATTAATGCCAATCACCAAAAACACTTGGACCACAAAAAGAACGTATCTGGAAGGAACATTTTTTCCAGAATATTTTACTGAAAGGCAATAAAAAGACAAAAATGTTAAATAATCAGATCCTGAAGGTACTGTATGTAATTTTGAAAGGGATATATAGTGCCTGGAAAGGTTGTGAAATCATGTTTAGTAATAAATGTTCTAAATTATAAGTTTTAGGGAGATAATAGGCATACTAACGATAGGTAACCTATAACTTAAAACAATGTTCTTTACCAGTAATCTGTCTTTGTGATGAACAGCAGCGCTTATTCAGACTAAAAATAATAGCAGGACCGTGTATCTTGGATCCCAGGAGACTGTTGGTGTTTTTGTAGACAGCAGACAGGAGAAAAAGGCATTTTGTCCTTTTTACCCCAAGTAATCCCACTGGAAAATTAAACATGTGCTATGAATTGATATCAGCTCATGCCAGGTTACCTCCCTAAAGAGGACTGCTGCAAACACTGTTGCTACATTTCTTGGACAGCAGTTTGATGGCCTGTGTGCATGATGGATATTTTATGCTGCATGCTACTGTAGAACAGTGTGCTACTGTCTGCCCCTCGGAGACCGCTGGTGAGGTGTGCCACAAATAACCGGGAACAGCAATTGCTTTAACCCTACGGAGAATCTCAAATACCTGCAAATTAAAAATGTTACTGAAATATTTCTGTGTGCATATGTGTCTGGGAAAACTGCTGGTTTTGTTTTTTAGGGTTTAATCCTGCAAAACAGAGCAGTTTCTTTTGTCTTTCCATGGATTCATACTGAACATGGGATAAAAAAAAAATATTAAGCAATATATTAGCAAGAAATATTTAGAGAAACCACGAACCTTTTTTTAATGGACCACCCTATCCAGTTTCTGTTCTTTTAAGGAAGTTTTTCCTATTCATGACTCATTTCACTCTTTGGCTAACATAAAGGGAAATGGAATAACGATTAAGCAAAGGAATGTATGTTTTTTTCTGGTTTTGTCCTTTTTTCAAAACCTTTATGAATTTTCTGCATAACCTTGTGCAAATATATACGGATGTAGAAGCTTGACAACTGTGACAAGGTAAAAAGTACACGGCTAATACTTGCTGCTTAGAAATTTTTTTTTTAAAATGTTCCTTTTGGTTCTACAAGTTAATGTTATGCTGGATACTGCAGACTCCCTGTTCAGTTAAAATGACATGCTCCAGGCAGCCAATTACACAGAACTGTTAAGTGAAATTAATGAGATCACCTCCAGATTACACTTTGTGTTTTATTTTCATTTTATAGGTCTGTATGAGCTGCTGGCTGCATTGCCAGCCCAGCTGCAGCCACATGTGGACAGCCAGGAAGACCTGACCTTCCTCTGGGATATGTTTGGTGAAAAAAGCCTTCATTCACTGGTGAAGGTAAACCACATTTAAGTCAGATTCTCTTTGAGAAGAGCATATGGAAAAATGTTTTGAGCGCCATCTAGTAAACCAGTGACCGAACTGTTGCTCAGTGAAAACAAAACAGCCTTGTTTTAACTCTGTTTCTGTCAGGAGTGGAAGTTGTTAAATAAGATTCTACCAAAAATACATAGATGATTTCATTTAAGAGTGATGTTTTGGCAGTGTAATCCTAATGCAGCAAACATATGTTGTTTGCCCTTGTTTAGAAAAAAAAGAGTATGAAATAGTAGCAGGAAATCTGAGACTTCTTTATGGTCAACATTCAAGACCTGGAGTTTAGCTTAAATAAATAAATGTTCACAGCAAAAATTAGAAGGAATATATTTTCTGAGGTCAAATATGGCAACAGTTCAGTAGCCACATTAATTTAAAATAATTTCCTTTAACAAAGTCAACTGAAATTCTAGTAAGCTGTTTCTTTTATTGGCTTGCCTCCATTTAAAATTGTTTTGCACATAAATATGTTGGACTAAAGTACAACCTAAAATAAGTTTGGAGGAATACTTGAGTAAAGTGTCCTGCTATGAATATGATCATCAACAAGAAATCAAAGCATGCCATGGGAGTATGCAGAGCTACCCCGATAATGTTAAAATTGCTTATAGCAGAAAAATGGGACCAATCAGCTGCTTTGAAATGTTCCACTCCTACAAAATGGTAAGTATGCCTTCAGTCTCCAGTACAGAGTTAATTCAAGTTGGAAGGAAATTCTGAGGTCTCAAATGAGTCAGTAGGTGGTAGTAACCCGTGCCGTGAATATATCCAGACTCACACATAATTGAGCAGGATTTGTTACTCTTGTCAGTCATTGATCTAGAAGCAGCTTAAAATTGGGATTATTTCAATGTAGGTTTTAAGAGTTGCCTTTTTCCGTTTCTTTCAGGTATATTACTCCGGAAAAAGATGTATTAATGTTCATACTTGGTCAAAATTACTTTCAAATTGGCTGAGAATGTACATATAAAATAAACATACACAAAAGCAACAAACAAAGTAACAGTGCTTGGCAATACTTGCTTGCCTAAATAATTTCATCAAAGTTTCTGAAATGTGGTCATTTCCAGACTCTGTACTGCTTTGCTGCAGCTGTCTGTTCAGGTGGCTAAGAAGGGAACACTGGTTTTGTTTCTGATAGTGGTGTGCATCTAAGCAAATTCTCAGGTCAGTAACTAAATCAGTTTTCTTTCTGGATTGGGAATTAAAGAAGGCTGACTTGAAAATTAGTGTCAATCTGCAAAATATTGACATTTCAACATTTGCTCTAATTTTGTATTAGAAAATTAGAAGAAAATAGGAATCTCCCCAAAAGAAGATAAAGATAGCATGACAGCAACTAGTTTACTCACCTTGAATATACTCTCAGTTTGGAAAAGTTGTCTCTCCTAGTTGCATGCCCTAGTTACCGTGTTGTTTGTTATTGCAGGGTAGATTAGCCTTTCTGATTTTCACAAAAAAGAATTCATGAGAAAGCTTTCTTAAGGCAGCTGGAAAGTTTTGGGGATCAGTGAATGGTCACTTTATTGCAGTTAAAACAAGGCAACAGTGAAATATTCCAACCATCTTTATTATTTATCTTGTCGGTTTTAGGTCCACGTATTAAATGTACATGTAACTCTGACCCTTTGAACGGTTCTTTTAATGTCCTATTAAGTCTCACACTATCTTAAAACAGACTTAATTCTTGAAACTGGATCTTTAGTATTCACTAGTTGCACCTCCTTAATACACCATAATAATTTAATTCAAAGGACAAAGTGGCTTTACTGTAAGAATTGAGACAATTAAGAGCATCTGGTGTGACTCAGAGCATATCACAAGCTATTGAACCTCATCTTTTGATTTCTGTGGTGTTCAGTTATAGAAAGTAGGGCATGAAGAGCTTTCAAAAGGTTACCTAGTTCATATCCCTGCTCCAAGATGGGCTTAACTGTATCTGAAACTCATGGTATTTGTTTGACCTTTAACACATTTTTTAGAAGGATTATTCATTATCCTATCAAGTTTCAGAGAAGGCAATCCATAGCCTTTTGGAAGAGAGTTGTATGAGCAGAACCACCCCATCTGCCATAGTTTTCCCCTGTTACAACACTTCAGAAGTGCCAAGTCTTTCTGGGTTCTGGTGTCTTATTTGAAAAACTGTTTTTCCTAGCAATAACTTCTTAAAGTCAACTGTACTTGCAAAGACAAATGTTTTTAATTCCTCAGGCAGAGAATGATGACAGATATTTTGTAATAAAAAAAAAAAAGTACTACCTTAGAGCCAAGGATGTTGCGATCCTGGTATGTGTCGATTTTGGAAGAAAATGAGCATGGGTATACTACAATTTAGGTACCAATATTTCTTTATTTCAGGTAGACACACTGCTTAAGAAAAATTTGTATGCTGATCTTCTTACCTTACTGTTTCATAATGTCAAATAATAGAGAAGAGCTTTTTTTAAAGTTACAAAATGGATAAAATGCTCCCAATTACTTGAAAGGTTTAAGTATAAAATGAACTTTCTACTTTTTCTACTGATACTCTAAGTTTTATGGGTATTTAATTATCATAGTGTTTTCTGTATGGTTGTATACTGTGGCATATGGTTTGCTATTCTGGTTCTCTTAATTTTGAAAAGAAAATAAAAAGACGGGGGAAAAAAAAAAAAGCCCCAAACCTTGTCTTGGAGTTCTCTTCATTCAGTATTGTTGGACAGAAATC
Organism: Phaethon lepturus; assembly: GCF_000687285.1. NCBI lineage: Eukaryota > Metazoa > Chordata > Aves > Phaethontiformes > Phaethontidae > Phaethon > Phaethon lepturus. The sequence goes on from NW_010556923.1 coordinate 19,571, forward strand.
TCTTTGTGAACTTGGATCAGCCCGAGCTGTTCTAAGAAGTCAGAAATGGAAAAGTTGTATTAGATCATCCAGTCCGTTCGCCTGCAAATACTGGATTGTTCCCTACAGTACATTCCTATTGTAGTAAGTAAAAGCAGCAAAAACTGATGCAACTGTTCTTCCTGTCCTTTTTCTCAATAAAAGAATCTGTTGATTAGATTTTAGTTTGTGAAGTGTAGAGGAGGGAATGCGCAACCGTTGTTGACAGTTTGGAAGAGAAAACTGGCTCTGGATAGCGAATGTTTAAAATTTGTCTCTGCTTCCCTCAATTTGTTACTTCCTTGTCTTATTATACAACTCTCTTAAGTTGTACCAGAAATCTTCAGACATCTCATTACTTTCTATATAGCAGTGATCCCAGTAATTCTGTAGAGATTTATAGAAAAGAAACATGAAGAGATGATCCTCAGGGTAATTACGAGCACTAACGTAGCTGAAACCTGAAATAGTACACATGTGCTCTGTTTGGATTTTTTTTGGAGGAACAGAAGGGATAAATAAAGATCTGTTCTAACTACTCTTTTAGCTTATTTTTAGAGGACCCACAAGAATTTCCATGCGCATTTGCTTGCTGCTAGCGCACCGGACATGTTTTACTGTTTGTCTGTTTAGCTCCAAGATGAAGTTTCTACTTGCACTGTTGCCTTAGACATTTCTGGTTGTGGATGTAATGCTCAAGGATTGAGTAAGCTTATCTGTTGGGCTGCTAGTGAAGTATTTCTTAACCAAGTGCATTTTACTGATTGATTTCAGTCAGCTCAGAGTTCTTCAGTTCTTTCAGCTCTTTAGCCACTAGTGTACTTTGCATTATGAAAAAGAAGACAAAGCAAGTTGTCTTGCTGTGCCCTTGACAGGGAAGAGTTTGTACACCCAAAAAGCAGTATGTGTCACTGGAAAAGAAAATAACTACTGCAAAAGCAAAGAATATTTAGTGAATCTGCTCTGACTTTTTTTTATAATGGCATAGTATTTTGGTAGCTGGCCCTTCAAGACTTAAATTTGTGCTAACTTTCTGTTAGTTTCACCTGGATATGGCTTGACTTGAAGTTCTCAGAAATTGTTTTGTATGTGCTAATGTTTGTCCATGTCGATGGCTAAGAGCTTTTTCTAAGTAGAATTGTAGAATGGTTTGGGTTGGAAGGGACCTTAGAGGTCATCTAGTCCAACCCTCCTGCAATGCGCAGGGACATCTTCAACTAGAGCAGGTTGCTCAGAGCCTTGTCCAACCTGACCTGGAATGTTGGCAGGGATGGGGCATCTACCACCTCCCTGGGCAACCTGTGCCAATGTTTCACCAACCTCACAAGTCAAAAATTTCCTCCTTAGATCTAGTTGAAATCTGCCCTCTTTTAGTTTAAAACCATTACCCCTTGTCCTATTGCAAGAGGCCCTGCTAAAAAGTCTGTCCCCATCTTTCTTCTAAGACCCCTTTAAGTCCTGGAAGGCTGCAATAAGGTCTCCCTGGAGCCTTCTCTTGTCTAGGCTGAGCACCCCAACTCTCTCAGCATGCCCTCATAGGAGAGGTGTTCCATCCCTCTGATCACTTTTGTGGCCCTTGTCTGGACCCACTCCAACAGGTCCTTGTCTTTCCTGTGCTGAGGGCTCCAGAGCTGGATGCAGTACTCTGGGTGGGGTCTCCCCAGAGCGGAATAGAGGGGCAGAATCCCTGCCCTCAACTACTGGCCACACTTCTTAGACGTGGCACTTCAGGACGTGGTTTAGTGGGCATGGTGGTGTTGGGTTGATGATTGGACTTGATGATCTTTTCCAACCTTACTGATTCTGTGGTTCTGTGTGATAGAAGATGGAGAGAGCAGAGTGTGTTTGTGAGGGGATTTTGATGGCTAGTATGTTTGTACCTGTTAAGAGAATTGTGAGAGGGGTTTCTGATTTCAGGGCAGACAAAAACAGCTACCTCAGAAGGAGCTCAGAGGACCTGCGTTACGCAAGAGCAGCAAGGCTGGAAAATGCATGAGAAAAGAAAGTGTAGGTCAGTAGGTGGGATTGGTTCATCATAGGTGGCACCTAACTTCAAATCAAATGGAGTGAGTGGTTTCTGGTTTCAGAGGAAGGCATTGTAGACTTGGAGAGGCGTACGGACCACCTCAGAGTGGGTGGAATTATTGAAACTGGTAGCTCATTCACTAAAAAGTTGCTTTGATACTTAAGGTTCTTTACTGCTGGGTTCTCAACCATATTTATTTTTAAAAAGCTGTGCCTCCCCTGTAAATGGAATAGGCTGCAGTTCTGTAAATTCATGTGGAGGTCTGAACTGCTGTTTGCTTTGGAGATGGGGAAAAAATGAAGGAAAAGGCAGTGTGAGTAAGCATTTACCACCTGGCCATCTGGGGGAGGAGGTGTGAGTATGGTGGTTGGCAGCTGGTAACAATTCATGGCCAATGAAAAATAATTGTTCTTCATGCTCTAGAAGAGAATCAGGCAAGGTTGCTTCTTACATTGTAGCTTACAGCTTTCAAGTCAGAGAAAGCATGCAAAACCTACTGATGGCAAGAGTAAAGCGATCACTCTTGTAATGCAGACTGTCCAAACCATGCACATATGTGGCCCATTGTGCCAGTTTGAAAACTTTTAACTATTTCTGGCAAGGGGAGAAGGAATTTACTGTAATATTGAGGTGTTAGGTAATAGGTGGTAGTTATTTGTAATTCTTTAAATCCAGGTCATCACAGATCTAGGAAATCTTAATCTCTCTAAGGATGTCCTTGTTGAAAGAGCCACGTGGCACAGTCTTGCCTCAAATCCTTTAGGCAAAACACACAATACGCAATGTCTTCAGCCCTAGAGAACTATCTAGCAGTAAGGTATATATGGACAGTACTAGGACACTGAATCTGCAAAGAAATACGAAAGCTGCTTGGAGAAAATTTAAGGCTTTTCTTTTTCTTATTGTCTGGAGAGGAAGCTTGATCTCCAGTCAATTTTTTGAAGCTTCCTGCTCGAGTTGTATGTAGAGAATATATATGGAGGTGTGCTAGAATTTCAGTACTCTTCTCCTCCAGAATATTTGTAGGCAATGGTCTAATTCATATACTGAAAAATAAACTTGCCACATGCTTTCTGCTTACCGAAGGAGATGAAAATTATCGGAAAAACTAATACTCTGTAAGAAAACCTCTTGATGACTGACAAGAGTTTGCATTCGTATTTGGAGTAATCACCACTGTAGCAATGAGTCAGTTTGCTTCCATCAAAATTACTGCATTCAAAAAAATTGTAATGCAAGGTGTTATACCTTATGAAATGCCACATAAATTTGAAGTGTTACTTTTGAAGCCAAGTGATCTTTTTGAGACTTGCTCAATAGCCAGCAACTGAAATCTGCGAGTAAAGAGATCGCTCGTAGCTGGAGGCAGTCAGCTGCCTTTAAACTTAATTTCCATGGGAACAGTGATCAGATTAATCAAAATAAGGTAATTGAAGTTTTATAGAAAATACTACAGGATCTTTACTTTATTCAGGCTGGCATTGTTTCCATGGAAACATTAGGGACAAGGTAGGTAGCAGCCAGGCATTGAGCAAACACTTGCTTCCCTTGTAGAGATTGGGAGCGTTTCTGGTTGATGTGTGTGTTGAACCCTTTGACTTGTTTGTGCTCTTACTGTGTAAAAATGCAGTACATCACATAATAACTGGGCAAAAATAAGTAAAACTAAAAGTGGATTCCTGTTTGAAATCATGGCTAAGCCCTCCAACTTTCCACATACTCTAACATGTAACAGGTTTACTGTTTCTTCTCTGAGTAAAGACAAAGTTTGCCATGTGTGTTCACGCATACATACCTGTGCTTACTTGTGCCTTTAATAAAGTGAAAAAATGCACCTCCAATTTATTGAAAAAGTGGTCAGGCATAGCTTTAGATGGTGTTACCTTGTCTGTAAGAAGATGCATGTCAAGTTCATGCCATATGGATGGGTTAGTGCAGTTGTGGTGAAATATGGATCCTACGGGATGGTTCAATTGAAAGCATTTGTTATAATTGTAGCTAGTAGATCGTTTACTAGGAAACAGACAGCTAGTGGATATAAATAATAGTTTTGTCCTGAAGTCTATTGAATGGGTTCTCCTATGATAAATACTTTTCTGTAATTTTTCCATGTGTTTGTATTTGTAACTTTTTGGAAGGAGTTTTAACTGAATATCTAGTGTTAACTTCTTTGTCAGAATTTGGGTCTCTCCAGCATCTTGCAGTTTCTACATCAGAGTTGCTAATGTGTTCAGTAATAGACACTTGCAACTTTTCATCTAGATTTTTGTAAGGAAGTCCTGTTCCTGTCATCAACTCCTCCTTTCAGCCCACTTTACTAAAAATAATAAGAAGAAAACAATTTAAAGATCAGTTTCCAAAGTATCGATTGAATTGTCTTGTTGACAGTTTAGTCGCATAAAAGCTGTAGAAGCTGAGTTGATATCAGAAGTCTCTACAGGTATGATGGATGTACCAGCAAACTTCTGAAATGAAAAATAAAGCAGATAAGCTTATTATGAGAGGTGTGAAGTGTTGGTCTATGACTATTACTTGAAATGTGTGAATAAATCAGTGCTTTGGAATGTGAAAAAACTTTGGTTTAGGTTAAAATCCAGACGGAGGCATTTTTTTGGATCAGTGGTAATTGATTTAAAGTTTCTGCTGGGAAGCCTCCAAAAAGTAGCAGAAATCCAGCCAAAATGTACTGGATATAAAAGTAGTAAATCAATCCTTCAAAGACAAATAGTTTGTAATTTCATTGTTACCAAGGGGGCAGTGTACCAGCCTGGTGACAAAACTGGTGCAGCAGTTTGAAGAGAAATTTTAGAACCCAAATCTATGCTCAGACCCAGATTTTTCTTCTTTTATGAAGCTTGTACAGTATTTATTTAACCAAAGTGATACATTTTTTGTCTATGATACTGAGGCCAATCAAAGGTCTTGTAAGCTGCTCAGTAATAGTAGTCTGATAAATCAAAGACATCCAAAGATAATGTAATTTTAAACTGTTTTTCTACAGTGTTCTTTTCCCTTGGACCAGAAGTTCTGTGGCAGAACATGTGAGGGAGTGTTTAAAACAATTTTTTTTATTACTGCCTTGGACTATTTTCCTTTTAAGAACAGAAAGTCATAACTACCCAAACAAGCCTCTGCAATGCAAAAACATTGTAAGAGCTAAGAAGGATGGCGTGTAATAGTTATAAAATCTTTCTGAAGCATGGAAACTGATACAATAAGATTTAATAAAAATTTTAAAAATAAGATTTAGTAAAAATGCCTGCCTGTGTTTCCTACCAGCAGGTTTTGTTACTGCTTACGTTAACTTTCCTCCTTTTTTTGGACATCTTGGTTGTATCTGTTCTCCAGCTAGTCCTTGTGAAGTTAATTTGTAGTGTATGTATAATATTACATACATCCTCACTATCTTTCCTCCTCTGTATGAAATATAGGCGTACATGCACAGTTTTACTCATCTTTTCTTTTTCCGTTCCCCATTACTTTTCTTTCTTCTGTGCCATCTTAAGCACTTTTAAAAAAAAACTTTTTTCAGTCATGTCTACTATAAATCTTTTTTTTCCTTTTTAAAGCATGGGAAGAAGAGAGCAGCATAGTACGCTGCATGTGCACTATTCCTTTAGGCTTACAGATAGCATTGTTTGTGTGGCAGTGTTCCCTTAACCACAGGTTGTTTCTCTAATAGCCCTTTCTGCGTATCTTCATAGAATCCAGTGCTCACTTTGGAGGTGTGGTGGTGTCAGTGGAAGTTCACTTCAAACATAAGTTACATTGAGAGCTGCAGCATGTAAGCACTTAACATACCGGTGCTATCCACATGGTGCACAGTCACTGCAGAGTAACCAATACGGTGCTGAAGAAATAGGATTTAAAAACATGCAAAGTGTAAGGTTTACTTGTCTCTGCAAATCAAGGATGAGTAATTTACAACAGGCAACTGCTACAACTTGACTATGCCCTCAATGCAATAGCAAAACCTAAAGGTACAGATTCACTTTGATGTAGCATCTTCAGTATGGTGACATAGTCCATTTCCGTCCTACAGAGAGAAGAGTTTCATGCTTTCTTGCTCCAGCTGAGCCACTCTGTGGTGTAAAAATCTCTCCTATTCCTGTAGCGACAGTTTTAAAAACATTGAATTTTCTAAAGTTACAGCTGTCTTGGATTTGTTTTCAAAAAAACGTTGGTGCCTCAGTGAGCCAATTAGAGTTGCATGTGCATATGTTATGGTTGTGTATTTTGCAGCTGTCTTCCCCCGGTCCATTTTTGTTACTAAGACCCAGTTTTTTCCTCAGTGTGTCCTCTCACGTATGCCTACAAGCTTCTTCAAAAGCAGACAGCCTGGTCCCATTTCTCCTCTCCAGCTGATGGAAGATGTCCCTGCTCATTGCAGGGTTGTTGCACTAGATAACTTTAAAAGGTCCCTTCCAGCCCAAAGATTCTAGGATTCTATGGCTGAAGTTCACCACTGAAAACAGACACACCTTCGCTTTCTAGATTTCTAAGCAGAACCATGTTTACAGATTCCTCAGATACCAGGTCGGGCTCTAAGTCTGACAAAATAGCCATGCCTGGACCCTGGGCCCTTTACCCAGCCACTGCTTAAGACTTTGAGTTCTTCCAGGTATGGAAGGACTCCTCTTACTTGCTGGCTACTCCAGCTTAAAGATTGCTAGCAAAGGACATACATTATTAAGTTCATTAGGGAAATATAAACATACCCTGCTCTCATCAGTTTCTCGACTGGGATCTCACACACACAGACATACATCCACCAATATTATTGATGCAAAGGAATGAAATAGTAATCCATTTTGACTTCTGAATTCCATTTCTTATTTTAATTTCATTATCTGTACTTTCATTCACTGTACTAGATGCATCATCAGTACGCCCCTCTTGATGCATCTGCTGGTCAGCAGGGACACATTTTTGCTTCAGAACTGTTTGTTTCACAGAATGTGCCAAATAGGCACTTTGTGCTCTCCCCTTCAATTTTAGGTTGTTTTTCCATCTTATTTTGTCCATTGGAAAGTAAATCTGTGTTGTTTCCTTATCTCTTTCTAACTTTTCTTGCTCTCTTTTGCTAGAAATTGCCAGTGGTGTCAATTATTCACAAACACGACTTTGCCTCAATTATATTGACATTTAAGAGTTAAAAAAAATGAAAACGTGCCAGCTAGAAATGCCAGTGATTATGTGTGGCATAGCTTCAGTACTGCTTTACATTTAGTATGGATATCATCTTCATAAAGTGTCTTGAATTTTAATGTGCTTTACAGATCGAGTTTCATGGAAAAGAGCAGTTTTTGTTGAGATTTAGTGATTAAATAATCCAGTAATGACACTACAGACATGCACAGCTTTAATCAGGATCAAACCATAAATCAGGGTGCAATTTTGAATTTCCAAGTTTCAAACATTCTAGGAAAAAAGTAACCCATGATTGTAATCATGTTAATCGGCATCTGAAATACTGAGCTGGTCATGTTGAAGTTTGGTATGTCATTAAAGGCTAACTACAAATCATACCATAGCACATGCTAAGCAACAAAATATTTGTAGTTGTGTGCCCATGCTCTTTCATCCTGAAACATCCACTTTCTACCAATTTCTAACTAATTCTAACTAATAATCTGACCAAGTTTTATTATTGGCTTCTCTCAAAGGGGAAGCGATATTTTCCTCTTGTTGCATATCAGGTAACCACTGAGTAAGACCTATGGCTTGATCATATCTTCTGTCCTGCTTCTGCTCTGTTGCTGTGTTTTCTGAGTATGTATATTGGTCTTCTAATTTACTAGAACTGGACAATTTTCTATTTATTTTTCTACTGCTAAATGAATTTTTAATGTGAGACCTGTAATTCCATTTGTGATATGTGCATTTATTCTCCTTTTGTTATTCCTATTAAAACTTTCATAACCATTCTTTCATGGCCTCTTTGTGGGAATATCGTGCTGGTTTTTATTTATGGCAGCTTTTCCACTGATTTTCCCAGACCTTTAAGAATGTAGGTAAGAGTGACCTCTCATACACTGAGGTTGATCATCTGAAGATAGATACAGTTAGAGAGCAGTTCAGTGCATTTCAGTTGAGCTGGGGGAGCTCAACTAAGTTAAGATGGATCAATATTTTTAATTTCTTGTTCTATCAAGTGTAAATTGACACTTTTGCATGATATAAAAGGAAATGTGTTGCCTTTTGTTTTTGTTAATGTTGTAACTCATCTATGGTATAAAAATGTAAAAAAAAATCCCTGGTTAATGATACTTCTTCCTGATATTATTTAAATTTTTGCTGATTTCATATTCAAATGCAGTGTAAATCAGGCTAGGTCATGCTGGCTAATGCCTTGGTTGCATTCTACTTGAAAAAAAGGGAACTGGGGTCCAGTTCCTGGTTGGAAACTCTCAGGAGATGTCTTGGCATCCCAGTAGTTAACACTTTTGTATTGCTGGTCTGTATTTACATAGGTCCTTATTTCCTGATGTATAAAATTATTAAACTTTATCTCTCCATTCTTTTTTTATGATAGTAGGAGTGCCAATACAGCTCCCTTATCTTTGCTGCTATCATCTCCTCTGTCATTAGGCAATTTCTGCTCTTTTCTACTAGCTTTCCAAACTTTAAAGATATGGCATGGCTGTAATTTTGTACACCTGTACAAATACATTTGTATTACTCCTTCCAATATAAAAATAAATGAATATGTTTGCTTTGATGTGAAGCTTCCTGTAAAATGGGTTTGCATGTTTGGATGATTTACTGCAAAAGCCTGAAGTGCAGTGGTCTGAAAACGTACAGGGAAACGGCAGTAAATCTCTCCTAAACAACTGCAATTTTTTTTTTTCAATATTTAGTCATTATTTTTCATATTCCTCTTTATCCTACAACACACATTCCATTTCAGTGTTGGTGTTTCTTCATCCTCTGCAAGGAAGGTTGAAAATTAGTTGTATCTGTTAACAATCATGATTATCTGGCTGTACTTACTTGGGACATTTTACTCCTAACACATCTCTCTATCCTTTTAAATAAAATTCAGATGCTGTCTTAATCTTTTTAAAATTAAAATTCTTACTCTACATCTTGTTTGTTGGTATTAATGAGTTTATTAGAAACTCTTTGTTTTAATTTCCATTTAGTTTAAGTTGTAGCTTGTCACCTGGCTGTACTGTGCAGGACTCAGTCTTCTTATGTTCTGTGACTTCTGAAGTACTCTCTGCAAGTCTTCCACTGCTAGTTTTTATTGATCTTAATTCTTTGCCCATATCTATGTATTTTCTCTTCTATTTTTCTGAATTTTTTTTATTCTCAGAAACAAAAATAAAACTTTCACCTAGTGCCAAGTGCAGTAGGGTAGAACAGAAGATCGTCCTTTACTTAGCACCATAAAGTGCCTTTAAAATTTGCTACCTATTTTTAAAGATTTCACAACTTTATATTTTCATACTAATTTCAGGTCTGGGATTTCATCAGAGATGTGTCTGTTCCTCATTGTTCAAATTCCATGTGATTTGTTGTGATCTGTTTGGAAAGTTGTGCTGTCAATCCCCCTTTTTCAGAGAGAAGGGAAGACCTGAACGCAAAGTGTGTCCCCTGAGGCGTTCTTTACTTCCATGACTATGGCTTCATTAAAGAGCATTTAAGCAAATGCTTAATTTCATGCTTGCAACTCGTCCTAATACTCTTAGGCATGTACTTAATTTTAGTGATTGTTTTCTGGTTTGTTTTGCTTTGTAACCTGGACTGTAAGCAGGCAGAGGCAGAAGGGAACAGTAATGTTTTTAGCTCACTTGCCTGTTGGCAGAGGCTGGCAGAGATTTTGCCTGTTGCATTTAAACACCCTCATGTGCTGCTGCTTTTTATTTAGGAGTCTTGCGTATGGTTGGTGTATGGGGAGGTCTGCTACTGTTAGTTTTTTGCATTTGAAATTCTTCAGCATTATTTATTTGCACAACTTAGGCTTTTTAATGTAAAACTGACTAAAAATCAATTTCTAGAGTTCATATTTGAGAAATGGCATAAATGAATACGGTTAGTTCTTGGGATCTGTTTTTAGTGTAGGTGACCTCTTTTAAATTAATTGCTTTGACAATTTCAAAAGTATTTAATCTGTCATTTTATTAGTGTTTTGGGTTGTGATTCAGTGTTTGTGGCACTTTGATCCAGTTTTAGCAAAAATTCTGCTCTCATGATGGAGGCCTTAAAAGGGTTTTTCTTCAACGTTTGCATGCTTCAGAGTAGCTTCTTTTGAAGTGTGGTGGATTTTTCTTGGGGTGTGTGGTAGAAGAAGGGACGAGTAAAAATAGAAAATAGTAATTAAATTGTAATTGTGTTTTGCATGTGTATGAATGACCAGAAGGGAGGATTTTTTCTTCCTATCAATAAATTTTCATATGTATGTGCATGCAGCTTTCAGTGTCCGTATTTTTCTTAAACTGTAATTTATAGTGGAATAACGTAATGTTACAAATTAAAATGAGAGAGTTTGGGGTTTGTTTGGGCTTTTTTTTTTTTACATCTGAATTTTATTAATTACTTGACTTGTACTGTATCATAATATGTTGCACAGAATGTAGAAAAATGTGAAAAGTGAGCTACATATTTCTCATATCACATAAATTGCACTGACCCCACTAGATGGTGCTAATTGATAAATATATGTCAATGTGTCTATGTATGTATATATACATACATATATATTTAATTTTAACTCAAAGCATAAATGTCCCTGTCTGTGATTAAAGTTTCAGTTTTGAATGGGTTAATTCTGTATCATTGAGCTGTGAAGAAACTATGTCTTCAATATTATTAGGAACTTGGGCAACCTGATTTGAATTGGATCTTGGACTAACTTGCATTGAGTAAAGACTGTAAGGGTGGTGTTTACTGTACTAACCAGGAATAAACCAAACTCTTCATGGTTTAAATTTAGCAGGCTGTGCCGGAATAGTGAAAATGAAAAAGCACAAGTCTATGCCAAGGTTTCTCACTGTACATGAATCCTAGTTTTTTAACTATTTTACTTGATTAATGTTTAATTGGCATTTCTGTAAAATCTTAGTTATGCAGAGAATGGAGTTTGGTGGAAAAAAAAATACAATCTGTTGGACAACCGGAAGAGCAGTTTAGCTTTCGTTCATGTTAGAAATCTGTTTACTTGGTAAGCAGGGTTAAGAAAGTTCTTTCCTTTGGATTGATATTGTTAACAGAAGAGTAGAAATCACTTGCTTTTGGAAAAATGTATGGAAATTAGGTACTTAAAATGATGTAAAAGTAAAGACCTTGTCTCAAATTTGTGATAAGTGTTTAAAAACAGTAGTATTGGGAGAAACAAAGATTACAAAGAAAATTGTTTACAAGTAAAAAATACTTGTGGGCAAATGAGAACCTTTTAATGTTTATGTAAGGTTTTTTGTGTATTCTGAAGGAATGAACAAGGCATTTCTTGAGAGAAGTATTAAATCTAGGCACATATATGTTTTGTTTCTAGCATCTAAATGAAATCTTGAACTTAGGTTTCAGGGAAGTTTATTTGCAGTGAATTTGAGACTACCCACTCTTACTGTGCGGTGCTGCTTTCCCTTAGCAGATTTCCAAAGACAACTCTCATCTTTCAGTTCTGTCTCACTTTAAAGCTTCTTCTTCAACTGTATTTATTTGACAAAGCAGGACTGTACAGTTGTTCACTTAAAACGTATCCTGATAGCTTCTTTACTTGGAAAAGTGTTCTTTTAATTTAATTTATTTTTTTTTAAAGCGCTATCTCCATATTCTCAGTGAGTTACCTCTTCAGTCCTCTAATTCGGACTCTGGGAGTAATTTAACATGAATGGATATTAGTATTGGCACAGAAAGTGTTGTAAATTTATGTTCGAATTCAGTTTATGGCTCTTTCTTTGCTAATCAACATACAAGCACAAAACAGTGGGAAATAATGGAATATTGGGTATTTTTTTAAATTGCTGAATTAGTTAATCAATTTTAATCACAAGTCATGAAATGTTCAGAATTGCAGTTTTCCTGGATATGTCTCGGCAATAAGATGACAGTTGTTACTGGTATATTTTGTGCTTAGAAGGACTTCAGATAATGATAACTTACAAAACCCAGTCAGTCAGCTGTTGACAAGATCTTTGTTCTTTACATTCTAGCAGCATCCAGTCTGTTTCTTTCCTTTTTCAGTTCATGTTTAGTAGCATAATTATTTTTGTCTCTTTCAGATAATTTTTTTCTTTCAAATAATCAATTCTGATATTCAAGAGCAAGAACAATTATGTTTTTCCGCAGTACAGAAAGCTGACTTTTGTAAGAAAAAATCGTCCTTTGAAATTCATTAAGATCTTTAAAGTACCAAACCCCAAACAGAGAAACACTTTTGCTATACAAAACAGTAGCATTATACTTGTACTATTTAAAAAAGGGTTGTCATAAAGCTGAAGAAACTTTTACATTTCTTAAAATTTGACCAATGGCAAGACTTGAAGAAGGTTTTAATTTTTGATGTGTTAGATCAATTCTTTGGATTATTTGTTACACTAAATAATTCAAATTAGTTAGGTATACATCTTGCAAGTCGTTGTTGCATACTTACACAGTCAGGTGATACCTAAAAAAGGAAGTATCAACAGAGTAGTTAAGTGGGAAAAAATGGAAGATTTTCTTAAAGAAGGAAGGAAAAAACAAGTTTATTGTTGGAATGTGGAACTGAAATACTGTAGACATGTATATTTTTTTTCCTGATAAATCTAAGTTCATTAATGTCTTGAATGAAATAAGTTTTTCTTCAAGTTTGATACTTAGAACTATTGTAAAAAGATCAGTTGTTTGATCATTCCAGTAAGGATTATTTCCATCTGCATTTAATTACAACTGTGCAACCTCACTGAGTACTGTTTCTCAAAACTGAAGGGCTTCAGTGGGAGTTGCAATTCCTTTCCTGCGTACATGAAGTATTCTTTAAGTAAAAGTATATTTTAAAATAAGTTATTTAGAAAGACATGTTATTTATAAGGCAATTATATCAGGAAATTATTGCAATTAGTTGTAAGTATCTCTATCAGTATTTGGAAGACCAAAAATATAAGGTTACAGTAATTTTTTTCTGATTAGAAGTCATTTTAGTAGTATTGCTTTGAAAATTAAGTACATTTTGTGTCTGATCGGTCCTTGTCTGTCTTCTAGTGATTAGGAAACTGATACTTAGTTCCTTTTGGTAATATGCTCTGGAATCTTTGGAGAAAAAGTGGTGTCATAATCCTGAGTATTGTTACCATTTTAAACTGCACTCTTTATATGTGACTTTGAAAACTTTGTTTTATGTTTGATCAATTTGCTATGTCTGCAGCACTGCACAGAAGTATTTCCTCAGGTCACTTATAAAGCATGAATACAGAAAAAAATTATGCAGAGGAAGAGAGATGAAACTTTTCTTTAATAAGAGATTTGGTCTATTGTGTTGTGAATGATGAATCGTTATTCCTGCTTTGATGAAACAAAGCGAAACAAAGACCCCAAATTATCTTTTTCATTTAAATCTGAATGCTTCATTTAGAATGTGTTGTTTATTGAAGTAATAATATTGGGGATGGGCAAAGATTGCCACTGAATGGGAGTATACAGGCAGAAGGGTGAAGAGCCATAAATTGGAAAGAGCAGTTTGTGACCTGGAATCCCGAGTTCAGTATTGCTCTTCTGAAACTTTTCCTCAAACTTTTACCAAATTTAAGATGTCTTTATATAGGTCAGTGTGTGCTTTTAGAGAAAAAAAATTGCTATACTTTTTATTTTAGCAGATTCAAGCTGGTGTGATTCAGACTGGTAGTTGATGGTTTTACTGCTCCGATTTTGCTTTACTTGAAAATGCATTTGTGAAGGGTAGTGCATTAAAATCTTTCAGGATCCATGGACTTCAGTTTGAAGACTGCTTGTTTCAAAGGAGAAAAACCTTGATGATGTTCTGTTCTTCCTGTTCAAGGACTCTATGTCCTTAGTTCACACAAGAGAGTGAATTCATTCAAATTTGGAATTGTTCTGATGCTCCTTCCTTTGGAAGTGGGGTTAAAAGTACAGAAAAACAATGCTGAAAATACTGTATACAGTAGCCATGTAGGCTGTTTGGCTCTAAAGGGGCAGGGAAATTTATTTTGGAGCAAGTGCAACTTGTTTGGCTTTGGTCTGAACTTCCTCTGTCTACCTAGGGACCCTCTTCCTATAAGCAAAGTCATCAAAACCTTTTCTTATTTCTGACAAAAAAAGTGCATTTGAATGAAGTCTGTGAAATCTCATATAATAGCAGCTTTATTTTATTGTATAAGGAACAATGAATTCAAAGTGAAAAGTGTTTCTTACAGAAAAATAAATATTTTAAGAAACTCTGCAAGGAATAACTGGGTTTGTAGCCAGTGTTTAATCTGTTTTGCTTAACATTGCAAAAATAAAATAGCTAATACATTAGTCCTATTACCATATGCTTTCATATTCATTCAGACCAAAATTTTATTATTCTTGAGTCCTTTCTCTTTTTTTGGTGATATTGACTAAATTAAATAAACCTCTGAGGTATTGAAATACTTTTTTTTTAAAAAAAAAGCTTTTAAAAATGAAGGAAGAAAAAGGACAGCATCTCACAAGGTAAGCTATTAAGAAGTTAAAATCGCAAGTAAGCATGTTAGAGTACTCTGCAAATGGGTATGAATAAGGAAATGAACATGTCATGTAATTGCTATTTTAATCTTTAAACTGCTAGCAGTTTTAGGATCCTACTTGAATAATAATTATCAACTGTGTGGAAACTAGACGGCATGCTGTTGGATTATCGGTAGTTAAGAAAAAAATGTATTGATCATAGTCAGATTGCAGGTAAGGCCACTAATTAAGCAGCCTGTTGAAATTCCAAGAGAGCAGTTAAAATGATGAGAGGGCTGCAAAACATGATCCACGGGGAAATACGGAAAGAGTTTGGGTTGAACTTAAAAATGACTGGAGAAGTAGCTAAATTTTCTTGTTTAAGAGACTATCACAAAGACAAAGTGAATAATTTGTTGTCCAGGATCAGATGAGAAGTCAGGAAGTCAATTTACAGCAAAACGCAAGTCCAGTGCAAGCCTGCTACTCCTATGGCTGTAGGATCTCAGAAAGGGCTGGAAGCCAGGTTATCATAGAATCATCGAAACTTTGGGTTGGAAGGAGCCCTTAAGGTCATCTAGTCCAACCCCCTGCAATGAGAAGGGACATCTTCAACTAGAGCAGGTTGCTCAGAGCCCCGTCCAACCTGACCTGGAATGTTTGCAGGGATGGAGCATCTACCACCTCCCTGGGCAACCTGTGCCACTGGTTCACCACCATCACTGTCAAAAATTTCTTCCCTAGATCTGGTTGAAATCTGCCCTCCTTTAGTTTAAAACCGTTACCCCTTGTCCTATTGCAAGAGGCCCTGCTAAAATGTCTGTCCCCATCTTTCTCATAAGCCTCCTTGAAGTACTGGAAGGCTGCAATAAGGTCTCCCCGGAGCCTTCTCTTCTCCAGGCTGAACAACCCCAACTGTCTCAGCCTTTCTTCATAGGAGAGGTGTTCCATTCCTCTGATCATTTTTGTGGCCCTTTTCTGGACACTCTCCAGCAGGTCTCTGTCTTTCCTGTGCTGAGGGCTCCAGAGCTGGATGCAGGACTCCAGGTGGGGCCTCCCCAGAGCACAGTAGAGGGGCAGGATCCCCTCCCTCAACCTGCTGTCCACACTTCTTTGGATGCAACCCAGGATGCGGTTGGCCTTCTGGGCTGTGAGCACACATTGCTGGCTCATGTCCAGCCTTTCATCCACCAGTACCCCCAAGTCCTTCTTGGCAGGGCTGCTCTCAATCTCTTCATCCTCCAGCCTGCATTTGATACCGGGGGTTGTCCTGACCCAGCTGCAGGACCCTGCACTTGGTCTTTTTGAATCTCATGAGGTTAACACAGGCCCATTCCTCGAGCTTATCCAGGTCTCTCTGGATGGCATCCCATCCCGCAGGCATCTCAACTGCATCACTCAGCTTGGTGTCATCTGCAAACTTCCTGAGGCTGCACTCAATCCCACTGTCTAGGTTATTGATGAAGATATTAGAGTGCTGGCCCCAATACAGACCCCTGAGGGACACCACTCATCACCGATCTACATCTGGATATTGAGACATTGACCATTACCCTCTGGATGTGACCATCCAACCAATTCCTCGTCCACCTATCAGTCCACCCATCAAATCCATATTTCTCCAATTTAGAGAGAAGGATGGGGGAAGCGGGGTCCATGTCAAAGGCTTTACAGAAGTCCAGATAGACGACATCTGTAGCTCTTGCCTTGTCCAGTGATGTGATCACTCCATCACAGAAGGCCACTAGATTGGTTAGGCAGGACTTGGCCTTGGTGAAGCCATGCTGAATCAAAATTCTTGCTGAACTAAAGTTCAAGCAACAAGTGCTGTTGAGAGTGTAAGTTGAAGCTGTGGCTTCTCCAGGCAGTGCTGCTGATTTGCATTGATAGCACCTGATTTAAAATAATGCCACTCCATTAACTTTTTAAATCTGTAGATAACACCATTGTATAATTTTTACAAAATGTAACCTGAAAAGTGCCCTTAAATGTGATCCAGTATAACTCTATTACCACATTTTTTAAACTGTAATTGTCATAAAGTTCCAAATTTTTTTTTTTGAAATTGCAGTGCAGTCAGAAATTTCTGGAGGAGTTCTATTTTGAATATAGGTCATTCTGAATGTTGTGTAAAGGACACTTTTTAAGTGTCATCCAGCACAATCCTGGACTCTTTGCTACCTTATCCTTAAGGACTGAACAGATGCTAGTATAGATTTAAATTGAATGTAAGGAAGAAATTCTTTATGATGAGGGTGGTGAGACATTGGAACAGGTTGATTAGAGAAGTTGTGGATGTTCCATCATTGTATGTATTCAATGTCAGGTTGGATGAGGCTTTGAGCAGCCTGATCTAGTGAAAGATGTCCCTGCCCATGCAGGAGGGTTGGACTAGATGATCTTTAAAGGTCCGTTCCAACCCAAACCATGCTATGATTCTATGCTTGGAGCCTGGTTTGCATTCTTTTAACACGACTGTAAAGACTTTTATGATCTCGGAGTACTTTGCTCTCAATATGCATGTTTATTTGTTGGCTGTTTTCAAATAATGGACTTCAAGTATGCACGTGACTTGGAACAAAGAGAGAGTGTTGGCACTTTTGTTTGATTCATGTGTTCTGCTGTAGCACAGAAATGAACTCAGCAGAAATCACATCCGTTTTTTTCAACTTTAGGACCTTGATAACAAGCTTCTTTCCAGTGATACGTGGAATGTTCTCATGAGTGGGTTTACTCTTCAATGGACATAATGTTTTAAGCCGACAGAAATTAATAAAATTCCATCAAGTTTGCTCTTGGGCCTCTTTTAATTTCTATGAATGAGTTGCTTACTTAAAGGACTGCTAAATGAACTAGTTACCAAGTTCTAGCAAGGCTAGAAACGCTTCCTTTTTCAAACTGTATTAATGTCTCCATTTGTAACACTCCTCCCTGTCCCCAAAAGAAAACACCCTTTAGCAGCAGATGGGATAAAGCTCAAGCAAAAGAGTCTGCACTTTTGGGTTTCCATCAAAAAATTTAGGTGCCTTGTTGGTTATGCCCTTGTTCTGGCTGTTTGCGGGGGGTGGAAACAAGTGGTGCAAGAGCAGTCACCACCAGCCAACCAATGGCCATCTAGTCCCCAAGCAATGGCTGCTTTGGAAAAACATTACATTATATGGTATGGAATATCTTGTTGGTTAGTTTGTGTCAGCTGTCCCAGCTGTGTCCCCTCCCAGACTCTTGGCGACCCCCAGCCTGCTTGCTGGGGGTGCAGAGCAAGAACAGAGAAGGCCTTGATGCAGTGCAAGCATTGCTCAGCCACAGCTAAAGCACTGGTGTGTTATCCACACCATCACGAGTCTACATCACAGCACCTTATGAGCTGCTATGAAAAAAATTAACTCCCTCCAAGCCAAGCCCAGTACAACACTTTACGCCGGGCAGTCTGGAGGTTTTCTGATTTTTTAAAAGTTATTTCATGCTATAGTAATAAAGAAGCTTATGATTATTTTATTATAGTTCAAGTTTTTATTTCCTTTGTTAAGGTTGTCTAACATTGTTGTTCTGAGTGACTTCTGCCTACTGATTCTTAACTGTTTAGGCAGCAATATTTCCATGCTATTAGTCTGCTTTTGAATTCTTATGAACATAATGCTTCTGCTTTTTGGAACAAGGGCTTGAGAGAGAGAATGGCTCGTTTGTTGTCATGAAACTTTTTGCTGTGGAAAACTGGGCCAGAATTGAGGTATCTGAATATCTGGGGTTTTGTCTTCAGAGGCTTGCTTTGATACTTGTAACATTCTCTCAAAAGCCTTTCTGCACTGTGCAATCACTTAATTTATATTTGAGGCAATTTAATATTACAATGGAGAATGAAATTGTCTTTGCAAACTTTGAGTAGTTAGCTATGATTTATGCATTTTTATTTTGTTTGTCTTTTCTAAAAAACATAATGTTAACTTCTTAGCAATATTCTATGTCTCTAACTGCAATTCAAGTCAATTGGCCTGAATAGAACATGATTTAAAGGCTGTATGTGTTCTAAGAAAGTCAGTTTTCAAGATGTTGCATTGGGTATTTGAAATGAGTTGGCATTTTATTTGCTGCTCAGTTTTCTTACACCTCATGTGTTCATCATGCCATATTACTGCAGAGTTGTTCATATATTTAAGTTCATTAGCGTGCCAAAGCTGCGATGAGAACTACTACAGAAAGGTTTGGGAACAAATGAGTAGCTTTGCATTCAGTCTGTATTTCTGTGCTATGTAAATAGTCTTACAGACACCCAATAAATGGTGAAAATAAAGCAAATTTGGCTATTTATTCTGTTTCCTTTAATGTGGGAGGAGGCGAGGGAATTAAACAGTCTTTTAATTAAAAATTCTACGTCAAGCAAAATATGCATACACTTTATGCACACCACAGACAATGGTATGCAATTATAGTTTGTGAATGTTTTTATGGTTATTTTCATTTGTTTCACTGTAGCCCATCATTTCTTTTTTCCTTCTAAGTTCTTTGTTTTACCTTGACTCAAAGTGGTTAGTCGATTTAGACAGTGAACTCACTGTCTAAATCCTGGAGTTAAGGTAGTACCATTAGTGATCAAATGAAGGCCCTAATTCTCATCTTGAAATCCCACTGTGTAAATGTTTAGAGTATTCACAAATGTGTCCTTTGCAGTCGTGAGGGCCTTGGAATGATTTCTCTTGCTCCAGATATTACAGATGCAGGACACAAATTCCAGATGAAGCCAAAACTAGCCCTTCCTGGCTCACCAGTTTCTCTTTCGCTTTCTTTTTCCATTCTCTGCATCTGTTGTGGTTTCTTACGGTAAACGTGGTCCTCTAGCATCTCCCTGGTTTGTGGTGCCACTAGTAGAATTCAAGACTTTTTTTTTTTTTTTGCAAACAGTACATGAACCTGAAACTTTGGTGGACATTTAATAGGTTCTCCATGTAAGAGGGTCTTTCATTGTGCACCCATGCAAGTGACTAAGCCAGTAAGTACAGAAGCTGCATAGCTTTTATCAGTGCTTTGATTTCCGACACTTTTATTGATACATTATGAAGAATATAATGAAGAGAGCTGCTAGGGGAGATGTTCTGCCTACTGTTATGAACTTTCTACAACAATATTCTCAATGCCTGTCTTCTAGACACATCTTGGTGCTTCGTGTCTGTTTATATTGGCATCCTAGTTCAGATCAGGAGTGTATTTTTTTAAAGCAATTTCCCATCTTCTCAAATTGTGCTCCTTTGGTTTGCATCAGCAAGCATCAGCAGTCCAATATATGAGAAGGATTCCTTTCTGGTGAAACTAAACAAGGAGATTAGCTGCTAATGGGTATTCAGTAGACTAGATTAAACTAGGCTAGTCCAGAGTAAAACCCCAGGTGTGTACACGGTGTGGTGATTAGGTCCTCAGTGCCAATTGTTCTGTTGCATTAAACAAAGATGGTGTTGCATGTTTTCATGCATGCATGTAATTAGACAAACTTTGCAGGTACCTTATTTTCATGCTGAGAGAGATCTCATCCAGTAAAGTCATACCCACACCAGGTAGGTCCCTTCCAACTGAAATAGTCTATTCTATTCTATCATCATATGATGAAAATAATCCATTTTGGAGGTCTGTCTTAAATTTCCAGAAAAGTTATAGGTGGAGAAGTTTTTAAATGATTGCTAATAAATCTTGGGCTGTAATACCAATACCTGAAGCCAGGTATGTAGTTTGTAGGCGTGTAGTATTGTTCTGTAGAGCCTTTCAGAAAAGTCCTGCTTACACAACTGTATGAAAGTCCACTAAATTCTAATAAAATTATTCTTGTATTGAGGGGATTCCTTCGCAGAAGGAACTGGGGTATTGGAAACCGATGATATTATTCTGTGCACATCCTTATCCCCTTCCCCTCTGTTGTTTTCAGCCATATGATATCAGAACTGTACCTGGAACTGAAGAAATCTAAAAGGAAAAATTAAGTTTATTTTATAGGATTCTTTGCTCAAGATATTTGGGTTTTTTCTGGCTCAAAAAGCTCCCTGTGGGTTTTGAAATACTCCAGGTAGGGGAAACTGCAGAAAACGTATTTCTGCTACACTTTGTTATAGAAAGCTTAGTTCAGTCTCTCTGGGAAAATCCAGAAACAATTTCCCTTGCCTACAAGTGTGCCAAAAATTGTATAAATTTGCAAATGATGATTTTTCCCTCTTGGGGCATATCTTCACAGTAGATTGTCAGTTTTCACAGAACCTCGTAAGTCTACCCAAAGTACCCTATGGTGAAAAGGATAGGTAGTCATAGAAGAAAAAAATAATCAAAAAACAAAACCTGAGCAACTTAGTCATCTGCTCAGCAGAACAGCTTTATATGTTTTATTTACAGTATATAACTCTTGCTTTAGCAGACTTGGTTTCATCTGTGAAGAGATTTTCAGGGTTTAAGTTGTACACTTAAATGTCACAAGAACTTAACAGTTGTACTGTATTTTTTATTTTTTAAGCATGATGCAGTCTCCATCTGTTCCATAGGTTTCTACTACAGAGAAAGCAACAAACTAAAGTTACTGGACATTGGGTATAGCCACAGAATACAAGTTAAATTTACCTTTTGTATTAAATAGAATTCTTTAGAATGAAGTTCAGACAAATGGTTGCAAATATGAAATGTTTTATCTTGAATAGGTAAATGCTCTCTCTTCTACTATTTTCAATCCACTCTCATACTGCTCTCGAAGTGTTTCAGGATGGTTTTAACTTCTGTTACAGTTTTAATTTCATTGAGTGAGATTTGTAAAGGGGCAAAGCACTTGTCCTGCTTTGCTTTTCAATTCTGTGTTTGCCTAGCTTACGCTGTCTTCATTTTCATCAATGTGGTCTTTTAATCTAGATATTTAAATTTCAAATTCCACTTGTGTAAGAATTGAATTTTGGAAATACAATGCTAGTTGTGCATATATTAGCATGATTTACAAATTTCAGATTTGGGAAAATAATTAGCTGAAAGACAGCATGCGGAGAAACTGCCAAAACGTTTGGCTGTGTGCACAGTAGTTTTCCTAAAGTCGGTAGTCATAAATACAGTCATTCATCGCCCTGAAGTATGGGAAATTCAGAGGCCACCAGGTGAGTTTGCAAGTGTGCTCTATCATCCTTGAAAAGCAACAGAGATGACCTAGTCCCCAGTGACTAGGGAAAGGCAAGTGCTGTACCCATCTTCAAAAAAGGCCAAAAATACAATGTGGGGACCTAGAGGCCAGTCAGCCTTACTGTGATCTGTGGGAAAGATTACAGACCAAAACATCTTGGATCACATTTTTAGACACGTGGAGAGAAGTAGTTGCGTGAAAATACATTTTTGCCTCACTGAAATTTGTACTTTGTCAGTTGAATTGTACCAAATTTCCAGTCTTACTGTGTTCAGGAAGCTATTATGTATGTGCTGCATACATTATGAATACATTAGTTACGCAGAAGTTGGAGGTAGGTGGTATCCATAGGAGAGCAGTAGGAAGTAGCATTTTTATAATACGCATGATAATTTTACATTGATATGAAAGGTAGTCCTTGTATTTTGTGTTGATTGCAGCTTTGTGCACAGACCAGGGCTTTTTTAATTTTCTTAAGTAACTCCTTTAAATTACGAAGAGTTGGAAGACAGATATTGCTGTATAAAGATCTGATTTAAAAAACCTAGATTCATTTAGCAAGCAAGGCAAAATGCTGCCTTTGATTTGATTAAATCAAAATTTTTGATGTTTAAAAAAAAAACAAACACCAAACAAAAACAAAACCAAAAAAAAAACCCCAAACCAACCATGACAGTCTGTATTACATCTTGAATGGAAGTATGCTGAGGTTGCAGTGTCTGTTACTGTAGAACATGTAATGTTTATCCCTGGAGTCACTCATAGTGCCGGTACAGTAAATTAATAAAACTTCCAACCTGATGTAGCAAAACCTAATATCCAGAACTGTCTAGTAGTAATAGTTAAATTTTCCTGCTCACTTGATTAGCTCCTGCTGTTTGCTCCAGATTTGATTTGTCAGTTACTCTCTACAACTCCTCCATCGTCAAATAAAACCTTAATGACTTTCCTTAAATGCTTAGCTGAATTCCAATATCCACTGTTAGGAAAATAAAAATTTGTTTTCAGCCATTTGCTGTTATAGGCAGAGCCAATCACTTGTTAAAGTTAAGCAGTATCTCCTCTTAAAACCCTTTTTTTTGTTGCATGAATTTACAGTTTTATAACATTTTTTTAAAGATGAGTTGCACAAGAATGTTTCAGCTTTTTTTTTTTTTAATTAGTTTTGGGGTTTTATTTACTGTGGGTTTTTCTCCCCTCCCTGGTAAAGACACCTACAGGTCCAGGGTGAAAACAGCTTCATGGTCAGTGGCACTTCTATTTTCTTTGAGAAAGTAGAAGGTAGCATAGGTGACTGCTTTTAACCTCAGAATTGATGGAAGCTCAGCCTGGATAAGATCAAGATGTTGGCCAAAGCAATCAAAAAAATGATGGATTTGAGACTTTTGATTTATTATGCCTTTTATTTATTGAAGTTTACAGTCTAAGTAAATCACAAATTTCTGCTAAACTGCAGGAGCTACAGCTCCTTGTTTTGTTTAGTTTCTGTGCTTTGTGAGCTAGAAATGTGCAGTTTCCCAGTCATTTATACTTTTGGTGACATCCAACATGGATTAGTCTTACTTTGCTGAGTAAACAATGTCTACATAAGCTATGTAATATTCAGACTCCTGTTCTGGAGATAATAGTGCTTTGCATTTAGTTTCCAGATGAGGTACAAATACTTGCTGTTCAGAACAAATCATTTCACAACTTAGAAATTGAGCAACTGTGGTATCTTCATGCTTCATGTTGACATTTCAGAACTTTGGTATCCTTTAACAAACCACGTACAGAAATAATCTTATTAAGATTACAGAAATGATGAAAGACTCGACCAAGACTTAGATCTTGCTATGTCACCTTATATGAACAGAGTGCCGTATAGCCTTTACTTCAAAGAACCTATAGTCTAAATGAGTAAAAAACAGATGTGGACTTAGAAAGTGTTAAGCAGCACAGCACAAGACAGGAAAAATGGCAAGCGCAGGTGTCATTGACATGGCATTATCTTGTTATGGGTGTGGTTATTAGAAATTCAGATTAAGTTCAAAAGAAAGGGCTGGGGTGAAGGTTGAGGGAGTCGTGGGCAGTGAGAGCAGCGAGTGCTGCTGGGGGTAAAAGGAAGTGGAGAAAAGCAAATGTGGAAGAGGAGGGAAGGCTGGAGGAAACAGTTGGTGCATAACAGATATGGTCCAGTCAACTGCAAACATTTTCAGTGTGCAAAGACCACTGCCTTGGTTGCTCTTCACAGCTGTCCCTCCTGCCTGGCGTCTGTCCCATTCTTCCCCAACAGTGCGCCGGGGAGGGATAGGGTATCATTGGGGTTCCTGTACCCCAGGGATGTGAGGGGCTCCCCAGCCAGACTCCCCAGTCTGAGCCCTGCAGCCTTTGCCAGACCTCGTGTTCCTCTCCTTGCCAAGCACAGAAGTCCCAGATTTAGCTCCTTCTGCAACTCTTCCAACCATCTGGAGTCCATGCCTTCTTCAGAGCACCGGCACTGAAGTAGAAATCGAAGAATGGCGTGTGTTTGCATCAGTTCGGACTACTGTTGTCGGTTTTTCTTAAATTTTAATTAATGTTTGTACATCTGTGTACATTCGGGAAAATAATTTAAATAAAATTGAATGTTTAATGTATTATTTTGTGCCACTCTGGAGAGAGTGAGCGGCTGCATGGTGCTTAATTGCTGGCTGGGGCTAAACCGTGACAACTTTTAAAAAAACTTGTTAGAAGCTTTAAAATATTTTGGTTCTTTTAAGCTTTCACACTGGAAGAATCGAAATTTTGAAATGCATGACTTGTGGAGGAGGGAAGAGGCTGGATATTTAAATGATGGTGTATCCTTTCCCCTTTTGAAAGAACCAAAGCACACTGCATTTTTAATGTTGATAACTCCCCATTAAAAACTTTAAATGCTCCTAAATGACTTTTAGTTGCTGAAGGACTGCCTTTTTCTTTCAGATGTGTTAGAATTCATATTAGCACTACTTTGCCCTTGTTTCTGAATTATTCTAATGACGGCAGCCGCTCCACCAAGCTGTCTGTCAAGATGTGGGTGGCAGGCTATTATTTCACTTCATAAATCATAATTTACAGGGGGTTTTATATTCATCTTGGGGATAAACACTTTATGCTTTGTGTTTTCAGCAGCAATATAAAATGTAATTGATACTTAAAGCAATATGTTAGAAATATGGACACAGAAAGCGAGGAGAGAAAAATCACAAATGTTTAGTTTTTCTGTGGGTTGGTCTACATACTGAGCATTTTTTCCATCTGATTTCATATTCTTAGCACTTCAACAGAGGATGATGATGAATTACATTTACATGATTGCTGCCTGTAGGTTACTGTAAGGATGTTTCTTTAGTTACAGACACTCAACAGATCAGTTAGCTCAACAGGGTCATTTTGTACCGTTTCTTGTGCTGCTAAATATACTTATCCTTTTGTGCTATTGTCTTCCAGATTCATGAAAAACTGCATTATTACGAAAAACAGAACCCGGTGCCCATACTCCATGGTGCAGCAGCCTTGGCAGATGATGTAAGTGTCCCCTGCTGAGATCACTGGTACCAAGTCTCCCAAAAAACTGTCTGCAAGCAGAACTCCTCATAGTGCAAACAAATGAATATAATCCTCTGAGCTGAAATCATAAGAAGCTGCAAATGTTTCCAAAGGTGCTGTCATCACTGGGCTTGTTGCTGATATTACTTTGATTTTTATTCACTTGCCTGTTATAAAAACATTGCATCTAGATAGCCTCTTGTTCTGCTTTAATAACTACGTAATAGAAATTACAGGTTGGAACTCTACTGGGAGGGGAAAACCTGTCAACTATTCGTGTTTTGAGAAAGTCACAGACAAGAGGAATGCTTTAGAAAAATAAAGACAAATGAGATAGCAGCACTGCTGACAGAACATGAAAAATGACAGATAATACTACAGAAATGAAGCATATGAAATGTCTAGGAAGGAGGCTTGTTAAAAACAAAAATCAAAAACTATTTAAGAAAAAGTGGTGATTTATTGATATTGGAGCTTTCCAAATTACCTCCATAAGCAAAAAATAAATTGTAAAAGTGGTCGGCATTGATGGAGTAGTTAATTTCCTGTTACTGTAATTTTTATTTTAAAGAAAAAAAATCTAATCTGCCATTTCTTGGTATTTGGTTAATTCTAAGATTCAGATGAATTGTGCACACACCTGTATAAACTATGACTGAACCTGAGGTAGGCCAGGATAGAGAAATGTTTAATAAACTGTGGTTTAGGTGAAATCCAGAAATCTTTGTTGCAATTGATGATCTCAGGTTGTTTTTTGGAAAGGGCAATACATATTATGATCCATTTCAAATATGGCATGTTTGAAACTTCACATACTTTATAAATGTTTTAAAATCTTAACTATCTTTTCATATAATTAATAACTTTTGATTTTTAAATTTTACAAATGGTTAGATGTTGTGGATTGAGTATGGTAACATTTTAAAGAAAAACTAAATTAAACATATTTGAAGTCTATTGAGAAAAGGATATAATGTAATTTAATCATGTTTCAGTAGGAGGAGAGCTATATCCTGTAATATACCAAATATAATAATGCATTAGCTTTGACATCAGGCATATATTAGTAATATTTTTTTAACCTTCAAGTAGCTTTGAATAATGTTGATAGTAATTTTGAAAATTAGAAAGGTGGTTGAAATTCTCTTCATTAAGTTCTTGGTGACATATTAATAATCCTTGTCAACATTTCTGTTATGGATCTCTGGGCTAAAATTCTTAATAAGAATAATTTCATTTTTTGGATGCAAAACTTCTTGATATTTTCAGGAATGCTGAGCAATCACATTCTTTGTTCAGCCCCATTTAAAACGTATACTTTTGGAAACCCCCAAATTAAAGTACTCTGTCACTCCTCAGTTGAGAGAGGTTGGGGTTTTTAACCCTATGAATGTATTATTAGGTACATATGGTAGTATTTTTAAAATGTATGTATTTTGGGACATGAGTGTCTCTAGACATCTGCCTACTTTTTAAGCACAGCTTCTTTTTAAAGATCCTCTTGCTGGTTCTTCATTTTTGCTTACGTGTAGCTGTATACCTGAATTTATTGGCATTGTCCCATAGAATGAGGATGTCCTTTGGCAGCTGAATTCAGGCTAGCATGCAGTAGGATTTTCTGTGTTTCAATACTTACCAGCAAACTTTACATGCAGTGGGTTTTGTAACTCCAAAACCCATGGAGTTCCAGGATTAAAGTGCTATTCAATTTTTGGCACATTTGTCTGACTAGTTGTCAGCTTCAAGGGATTTAAGAGCATGTTGGTGGTATAAAACACACTTGTGTTTCAGTAGGCTTTAAATTAATGTTTTGTTTTCCTAGTGATAGTAACTGTTCTATAGTTAAACAAAGGAGATATTCTTATTAGCAAGTGAATATTTCCTGTTTGATTTAAAATTTGACATGCTGCTAACGTAACTAAAAACTGTTTAAGGAGTCTGTTTTTATTCTAGTGTTACTTTTTAAAGCAATTTTAGAGGTAACAATTGTGGTGAGGCTTCTTTTCTAAACACTGCATATTCCTAGCTGCCATACCTTCTCTCTCCTTACCCCCAGTGACTTTTAGGCTGAATTTCCCATTAGAGATTTGGAGCAGCAGTGTCCAACATAGGACTCTTTATTTCATACAAATGGTCTAATCATTGCTGGCGGTATAGGTACATACAGCAAATAAGGCCTCTGCGTTATTAGAAAGACTGTTCTGGCAAAACAAGTTTCAGACCTTTCTCCAGAAGCTTTAAAGCCCCAGGGCCCAGTGCTCCTCACCTTGCCAGCCTCACTCCACATCTGCCCGTCTCCCTTGCTTTGTCTGCCCCTCTCTTATGGTGGCACCTCTTCATAAAGAGCTTGGTGAAATGTTCTGGTTCCCTCAACAGAGGATCATAGAAGAGTTTCCCAGACAGCTTTTCCTGCAGTCTTCGGCATAAGAGGTGATCGGCACAATATCAGTGTGCCCAATGTACTCTATATAGTTTGTACTGCTGATGGTAACTGTCACAAATCTTGGCACTTCAACAACAACAACAAATAAAAATCCAGACCACAACTGCTAGGAAAACAAGAAAAAGCTCTAGTGATACCTGTTTTCTAATTTGGAAACGTGGCTTTGTCTTCTCCCTCCTCTATCAATCGTTGTCTTCTTCCTCCTCTTCTATCATGGCATGTTCCATGTGCCTTTAAGACTTTCTTGGAAATATTTGGAAAAAACTTGTAAATTGTAGGAGCGAAAACAAATTTTTAATTATTTAATCTCTGAACAAATGTTTTCTAAATTATGAGATTAAAAAGCCTGTTAAAGCAATAACAAAATAGTATTTCCATTTCTCACTGTTCTAAACCTTATGTAACTGCATTTATATTTGCACCACCAAAGCAAGGGCCAATTCTGCTGAAGTTAATAGATGCTTGTGCACGATTCATCTGATATAGAAATGCTGAAGCAGTCATTCTTACTGTGTCATTACTAGTCTTCATCAATGAAACACGAAGGAATAGGTTTTATTCTCTAGTGATGAGTTAGTACAAGCTAAAGAACGAAAAGAGGACCAAGGGGAACCTGTGTCATATACCTGCTGTCATTCCTATTACAGATTATTTGCAGCTTTGTGGAGCTTTTCCATAGAACATGCAGACTAGACTGCAGTCAGATTACCTCAATACTTGGCTTAATGTGCCTAAAATATTTCATTCTGACCTTTTCCTACAGAGATCGTTTTCCAATCTTTTGGTATTAAGACACAAATATTGTTAAGATTAGCATTGATGTATTTGATGGACATTTTTATCTATGCACTGCAGTTAAAAGCTATGGGACTGTAGGTGATGAGTATTTGTTTCAGTCCTGTTAACCCTGTATTAACTGGCAGGTTAAAAAAAAAAGTATTCAAACCATGTCTGATGTCTATAATTGCTTCTAGAATTGTCTATTATGTAATTATACAAAATATACATCTATCCGTTTATCTTGAAATGTATACAAAATGAAAGTACAAATTTAAAATTGGGCTAGACAAATAAAATTACTTGCTGCAAATAACCAATCTTTCTTTGAGACATTTTTATGATACTGATTTAATGCAAAGAAAATAAGTGATTATCTGAAATCACGTTTTGGATTATGAGCCATGTAGCTTCAGTATTTTAAACTAAAGTTCAGTGTTGTGAAATATGTTTTGGCTTTTCCTTCTTCTGGAAAAATACTCTGAGTCTGAAATCCTGCAGTAAAATATGCCTCTTGAGTCCAAATTAGTTGAGAATGTCGTGATAAGAAAAACTCAAGACATGAGCCAAATAGCCATGGGATTAAATGTTAGACTGCTGCTCTATTGTTCACCAAACCACAATTTTGTAGTATAACCAAACATAAATTACTGATCTTGTTGTTAGGACATAGCTTGTGCACTTTAGGGGCTTGAATTGCTGATGACCTGTTATAAACTATATTATGATTAACTCACTTCATGTTTAACAAGCGCCTTCCAGTGTATGTGTAAACATAATAAAAGGTTCAGATTGCTTGCACTGTAGGGGCACTTTGCTTTCTTATCCCAATCCTAAACAGCACAGCTACTGTGGGTTTTTGGAAGCAGTGTGGATTTCACCACCTCATTCAAAACTGTTTTTTATAGACGGTGTCAAAGTTTGATCCAGTCATTTTTACAAGCAGTCCTTTGTCTGCACGCAAAGGACCATTCACTTAAATGAAGTGCTGGGATTTGCCCCCATCGCTATAAATCAGAATGTGATCTGGCTGCACCCTTGCCAGAAATGATTACTTGTGTTAAACTGAGCCAAAAGGCCTGGCTTAAATCTGGTCCACTGAGGGCCAGAAAAAGAAGCGCGGTGATTGATGGTGTTTTTCTTCATGCTGGCTTCTGTTTGAACATGCTGGAAAGTAATAACCTTGAACAAGATAGTTTCTGGGTTGTCGCTGATGCACTGGGTCAAACAATGCTTTGCTGATGGTCTTTGTGTCGATTCCATCTCCCACCCAGCTGGCTGAGGAGCTGCAGAGCAAGCCACTGAGCAGTGAGATCAGAGAACTCTTGAAACTTCTCTCAAAACCCAATCTCAAGGTGAGGATGTGTTGCACCTGCAAAGTGCTTTCTGCATGGGTGTCTGCAGCTGCTTCCTTGGGCTGTGTGGGGGTTTGTCTGCTTTAACGAATATGTGTGCTTTTAAGAAGGGGAGCAATGTTAATAGGAAATACCTGTTATGAAGAAAAACATTTAATGTTGTCCATAAATTGTTAATGCTGTTACTGATATTTATAAAAGGAATTCAGTGAAAAGCCATTGTTTATTTACAATGGATATTCCAAAAAGTGGATACTTGATTTTTGGTTGTTTTTTTTGTTTGTTTGTTTTTTGTTTTTTGTTTTTTGTTAACTTTTATTGCATGCGCTTCATAAATTTATTCAAAATGTGCTTTTACTAAAAGGTTTTCAGTCATACTGTTGATTTAATCGCACTGTGCATGAGTAACACAGCCTGGTACTTGGAACAAAATCCTGATGGATATTATTTTTAAAAAAGTATCTAATTTTGAAAACTCCTGAGGGTTTCTGTCGTGCTTTTGGGAAACTTGATACCTTTTCACTGACAATAGACTATAGCACCATTGAATCACTCAGGTTGGAAGGAGATTGTCTAGTCCAAGGTGCTGCTCAAAGCAGGCTCAACACTGAGTTCAGAGCAGGTTGCTCAGGGCTTTCTCCCATCAGGTCTTGAAAATGCCTGGGGACAGACATTCCACAAACACTCTGTGCAACCTCTTCCTAATTATCTTCCTCGTAAAAACTGTTTCCTTACATCCAGTCAGAACCTCCCCTGTGTATCATTGTTAATGCACATATTACATTATTTTTCCACTCTAAAGAGAAGGAAGACCTTAGTGCTCTAGATGCATATTGCAATGCTGATTAAATGCAGCAGTTGATAAGTTTAGAGGAAAACTGTAGAGTGGAAAGGAACCCTTTTTAAGACTTTATATATATTT
>NW_010556924.1:0-7989 GCF_000687285.1 Phaethon lepturus
AACTAGTGATAGGACAAGAAGAAATGGCCTTCAGCTGCACCAGGGGAGATTTAGACTAGCTATTAGGAAAAATTTCTTTACCGACAGAGTGGTCAAGCATTGGAACAGGCTGCTCAGGGAGGTGGTGGTGTCCTGATCACTGGAAGTGTTCAAAAAACACGCGTATGTGGCACTTTGGGACATGATTTAGTGGTCATGGTGGTGTTGGGTTGATGGTTGGACTTGATCTTAAAGGTTTTTTCCAACCTTAATGATTCTGTGATTCTGTGATTCTGAACATTGCTTAGCTTAGCTAGTGTAATAAGCGACTAACATCTTGGTGTCCCTTTAACTAGCAAAAGTCTGAATAATAGTTCATAATTTTCTCCCATTTCTGGTCATTACTCTTGCATAATTGTGAAACGCAGTTCTGCTTTGTATGCAACAGTCAGTAGTGTGTGGCCCTGTTATTCATGTTCTGCTATTCCATTAATGGAGACCAGCACCAAATGTAGGATGACTGCATGATCAACAAATTGCTCTGGCTAATCCTCCGTGCATCCTTTTTTAACAACAAATAGCAGTCAGTCAGGAAATGAGCAAAACAGCTACAGATATATTGGCTTTTCTCCTTGTTTTACAGATATTAGGAGGCAGGTTTGTTCTTTTTTTCCATGTACAACCTTCATTTTCCTGCACAGCTTGAAATGCTGATGTTTCAATATGGGAAATACTGATTTGCTGAGCCCAATATAGAATTTTATGAAACTTGTTTTGGGGCATGGACATTGCATCATCCATCAGGGAAATCAAGCTAAACTCAGGCCTCAAATCTGTCTTAGCTCACAAATGAAAAAGATCAGCGGACCTAAGTCCCCAACAGCAGACATTTATTTGCCTTACAGAACTGCTGAGCAGTTGATAGACCTGAGAAATTGGTATGCCACAGGGAGGAAAGGACCAATATATTTCCTAGTTGGAAGCTTTGTTGTAAGTATGGGCATACTTTATAAAATCTCATGCATTTTAGGGTAATATATACCACCCTCAGCAGTGTTTTTATGAATGAAGGAGAATGATAATAGCCTTTCTAGCTTGCCATGGATCAGTTAGCAGAATCTGGAGATTGAAAGCATTTACTGGAGGGACCTCTCTCCTTTGTTCCTCAACTTTTACAGTTACTCTAACTTCAGTGCTAACTCCCTATAACGAAGTGCCCTAAGCTTCAACAGGGAAAGTTTATAGAATTTGTGTCTGAAGCTCATCTTGCATAACACCTATATTACAGCATACAGTGCCAACTGACATGATACATGTTGATTTTTCAGCTCATTACATCTTGGTTATAAGCACAAAGAGAAAATTAGAGCCATTATGCAAAACACTTGGGTCTCCAGTGCTTAATACTAGATGCACTGGCTTAATGCTTGCTGATTTTGTGTATGCAAATAAAAATGTTTGGTGACCTCCAGCTAAGAAGAAGATATCTTTCCCACTTGGACAATGACATGGTTACTGTTTCTACTGACTAGGTCTGACTGATTTTCTTCCACTCCCCAAATTTGCCAAAGGGACCTTGGCTGTTCCTTCTTGTTTTCCAATTATTTTTTTTTTTTTTTAAACAGGTGGGAAATGTGTCCAACCAACATAGAATTTGGTTTTAAGGGAAGGGAAGTGCTCAAGGAGAGCTGCCCAGTGCTGATGTAATGCAACAAGGGAAGGTGTTCAAACCCTTGAAGAATAGGTTTGAAAAGTCCTTTTAGGAGATGTATGCTCTAGTATCAGAAGAGCTGTGTACCTATCCCCCGCGTTCAACAGGTATACTACCATCAGGACCCCAACAAAAGCTGCATGTTCCCAGCCGATGTAACTCAAGGTTATAGATGTCTCAGTTGTAAAGTAACTCTCCGCCAGTCATTGCTGTTCAGCATATAGCTACACAAATGCATTTGTTTTCTATCCTCGCCTCTTCACGCTTGCCTGTTAGCTTCTGGTGCATTGGTAGCAGAAAACTTAGCCTCTGGGAAGTCACACCGTATGCCCAGTCACAACTGGGTTGGGGTCCCTGCAGTGCTGCTTAAAAAAAAATTCTGAATATGTTTCTCACATGAAGATCATGAATGGGTTTCACTTGTGAGATGGTGATAACATGTCATGTAGTAGAGAGCTGAGCTAATGTTCTTCTCCCCCCTTCCTCGATGCTATAGCCTCTGCTGGTGTTTCTCCTGTTTTTCAATTCTTAATGTGCCAAAGAGAACAGCTCGCTTCTGACAGTGAAATCACATTTGCAGGGATTGACAAAAGAAAACATTTGTCCTTATCTAGTTCCTGAAGACACCAGCTGTGCAAAAATTTGCCATCCTCTATATCAGGTTTCTCACTTGTCCTGTCTTCCCTTGTGAGTGGATTCTCTCTACTTCCTCCCACCCTTTTCCTCCTGTCCCTGGCATGGGACGGGGAGAAACAGGTGAGAAAGATGCACCATTTACACTGCTTATTTACAGCCCAGAGGAAAACAAAGGGAGAACTGAGCAAATCATGAAAGCAGATTTTCTGCCACGCACAAAACAGACTGGAACCGTAACACAGCCAGCGCGCTTACATCCAAAAGACATAGCATTTTGGCGAAGGAGTGGAATCAGATTAGGGGAGGGAAACATTCAGGTCTTAAGCTTAGGTACAGAGTCTGGCAGAGATGGGACTTAGCGGAGGTTCCTCCTCCGCAGACAGCAGCCTGCTGCACCAGGAAAGCGCGAGCATCGCGTGGTGGGAGCAGACGTGCCAGATGTCAGAGGGGGGCACTGATTCTCCTCCGGCACAGGCGTAAACTGCCACCAACGCTGCCTCGGAACGACAAACAACATGAGGGGGATATTCAGACCTGGAAGTGAAGCATAATCTCTACTTGGAGATGAAGATATTTATTTGGACTAGCCAAAAGGGTGCTATGATTGAACTGAAGCTACGCTATTTTCTGAAACGCTGCCTTCAGCTGTCTCAAAGATCGCAAGGCAGTGACAGAGATGAGCGACTTATTTTGCCCCCTCTCAAACACAATCTGAGAATGAAGATTGGCATTGCATTTTGGAAACTGTATGGGAAAAAGAACGTAGGTGCAGGGTGACAGAAAAGAATGCAAGAACAGGAACTGAGGAAAACTAAAGCAGAGACTGGAGAGCATAACAAACAGGTTAACAGACTAGAAGGACAGAGAAACACAAGAAGAAATGAAAGACAGATACACACCGTATATAAAAAGTAAAAACAGATCAGATGATAAAATATTTTAAACCAGAATAGAAACAGTGAGCATTGCCTAAAGTCCTATCTCCAGACTCTGAGTTTTGGCTTACTTTTGTAATGTAAGTAGTAACTTCGTGTGGTGGGCAGGTAGTTAAAAACCCTGGTTTCTAAATATCTTTCTGATTTCAAAGTCCATAGTCTTTCTTTTGTTCTCCCCTCCCAGTTCCTTCCTTCCTTCCTTGCCTGAAAGAATCTCTCTGTGTTATCTAGTTTCTGAGCAGTATCAACGAGAAACATGTTGTTTATCTATCATGATCAATTAGCAGAATAGCCAAGCACCTTCACAAGATCCTATAACTTGACACACAGTTACATGTATGTATAATGTCTGTGTAAGTTCTCACTGCCAGCAGAAGGAATGTATGAACCATTAGTCCATACTGCACCTCTAGAATTGTCATTTAAATTAACTCTTTCTTGTAAAGGTTTATTGTATTAAAAGTTCAAAGAGACAGAATTTTCACCCAGTTCTCCTGAAAATAAGTTCTCCTAGCAAAATGAGAGGTAGTTAAACATGGATTTCTCTAAAGCAAAACAAATATTTGCTAGTAGGGAAACAGTCTAGCATTTAGTATCCCTGAGCAGCTAATCCTAGCCCTTTGGGAGATAGGAATAAATCAGTATCATTATGACCATCTTACAGGTGGCTAAACTGAAGCAAAGCTTTCAATCCTTGGAGACCATACATACAGTCAGTGCTGTAGATATGCAATCTTTGATCATGATACAATACCTGTTCTAATCCTCAGGAAGGCTAGAGCATTTGTTATGTAAATACAGAACAGTTTGATGCAAGAAAGCTTGTACAGCATGGTTCATCTTGCTTACAGCTGATTAAGAATTAGACAAAGAATTTATTTTTTGAACATGAGTCATTTTGTTTAAACATTAAACTGTAAAATCAATCTTCTGATTGTTTAGTCATTATTTCAGAGGAATGGAGATTTATTTACAGTATCTGTCATTAAGCCCCTTTACGGTCCTTGCCACAAATTATGACATTTTTCAGAAGGTCACAACAACTTTCTGCATGAACTAATATTTCTTCCCAAGCACATGCAAAATATATTTACTTACATGATCTGTGGACTGGACCATGAGCCTGTGAATCAGGAGGTCCCATTTCTTATTCGTAGTGTTGTCTTAGACTATAGAGTCTTGGGCAAATCATGTTGCCAAAGATTGTTGTATCTGTCTGGCTTTCGTAAGGAGGTAGACCAGTGGAAAGAACAGGCTTTTGCTAGAGAACGTTTGAAAAAAATAAATTGGCCTTTTATTTGCCTAACTGCTTGTTATGCTGGTGAGGGGATTGTCATTTGATCCTAATACTAGGAGCTTAAGGATGGTTGTGGAGATTCCTTAATCATGATGTAGCTGCAGTAACGGTTATATCCATGCCATTTTCTTCTGAAAGGCTTAAGGAAGTCACGTTTCAGGAAAGATTCTTGTTAAGCTGTGAAAAAGAGAACTATCGTCCCTACTCATCATCAGGCTGTAAGAAAACAGGTCACTACCGTCCACAATTCTCCATCAGGATTTTTATCCCAGGCTCAACGTACAGTGAAGATCTGGACCAGGACATGTGGTCCCACTGCATCATGTCTGCTGAGCAGATCAAAATGGAATTCTTTCCCCTGCCAAACTGGAGATCTTCGATTCTGCAGCTTATGTGAGAAAAATCTGTGTTAGCCACTACAGGCAAATTCACATTTGTTGTCTGTTGGTTTGTATATGTACAACTGGCTGCAAAACTGAGACGCATGTCTCAGAAACAGAACATGTTTTGTATGGATAAGGTGGGAGACTGGGTGTTGACTGCCCACTCTGTTGATTTTAAGTATGCAAATCTGAATTGGAAAATAATGTTTGGCCTATGGAATTTTACTTGAATTTAACACACAAATATGGCATCAAGGAAACATACTGAGAGGAAATTGTTTATTAGACATATGCTATGTGTGTGTTTGTGTATATGCATTCTATGGTGGTGCTACATATAAATTTTATATATTAGCTAGATGTGAATGAGAAGGATGCTGCTTTGAAAGTTTTAATTTCTTTGGTGTTGAGAGGCAGAGAATGGATCAATTTACAAAAAAGAACATACAGTAACAGCAAATCAAATTGACAGTTAAAAAAACCCATAAAATTTCTAGCACATTAGCAAAGCATTATGTATCTCATTACAGACAGACTATAGGAATAGAGCAATGAAAAGATGGCTAATTACAGATGCTCAAACAGAGCACTTTGTGCAGATTGGATAGGATAATGAAATTAATCAAGTATACATGTTGAATTAGCCCTCAAAGGTCAAAGAAAAATAAGCAGGACATGTGTGAAACTCTGATCTTTCCAAAAAAGCAAGTACACAGTACAAATTAATGTCTGCATCAAGACACTTTGCTAGCAGTTGACAAGACTTTCACACATGCTCATGTCTCCCTAGGTGTATTAAAGCTCTCTTTTTCAGAAAGAAATTATGGAGTGGGGAAAGAAGCATGTGAGCCCTTAAAAAGGACATTTGGAAGTCAACCAAAGAGACCTTGTTATCAGTCTTTTTGATAAAATGCTTAATCCTCCCCCTCCCACCCTGCTTATTAAGAAAAAGGCAACATGACAGTGAACTTGGCAGAATATCGAATCCGAATGTGTGTGAGACTGTAACACCCCCAACAGATAAACTACTTTTTTTTTGCTGAGAAACTAGCAGAAGTCTCTCCTCCATTTGTATCTACGGGGAGCTTGAAAAAGTTTTTAGGCTAATGTGCGTTGTTGTTTTTGTCACTGACTCAGAAAATGTCTTCTGCCTTAATTTGATTAGAAAGACAAAGGAAGATTTTTTGGTAGCTTTTCAAATTATATATCTCGCACATATAATTTTACATCTTTTCTCAAAAGAGTCTCTGCTAATGCAAAAACCCCCTATTTTGTCACAAAGAGAGCTTTGGAAAAGTCAAGTTACTATAACAACCAAGTACAGCCTTTCAGTCCAGGAACCATGCTCTTATGCTAGTCTTCCTCTTCTTTTTTAAAAAAAAAGGCTGGATAACTTAGATATCCTCACAGATGTACACCAGGGTTATATAGACTTGAAAACATTCACAATTTGGACATGTATTTGAGACACCCAATATTATTCACACACAAACCTTTCTTCATCTCTACAACTAATCTAGAAATGAAACAAGAATAGAGGAATAAATTTGTCGTAGTTGCTTCTATACCAAAATACCTACTTTCCTTTCTATGTGATCCTTCTGAAAAACCAGTGGAGAATACTGACTAGGCTCATCACTGGATGAACTGCATTATTTACCTGCTGGTGTGGCTGGGATCCCACTGTGCCTCTCCTGTCCCTTTCTGTGCTGTGGCTCCTCCGAGCTGTTGGCAGCTGATGGAAGAAGAGCAGTCTTCAGACAACTCTATATATGCTACAGGACTAACTGAGGCACTTTTCAAACCAGAGGCAAGGGAAAAATTGTGTAAATTATTTTTCTCCCCATTTTCCTCACCAATTGTTCTCTGAAGTACTTAAATGTAACTAAGAATTTAACCTTCTAACTCAAATACGAATGCACAGTGTAGAACAATTTAGTTTATAACCGATCGGTTTGCTAAGCACTGTGTTACCTTTTTAACTTTATACTCTCCTGTTGGAAAAAATACCAACAGTCTTAGCATTGCATTGTCAAAAATGAAAAAAAGCACAGATGAATGCACGCAAAAAGCCAAAGCAAACAATGCAGCCTTGATCCTCTCTCCACTTTCATCTGTTCTCCCGAAGTAAATTGTTTCAGTGTGGGCTCTCCACTTAAAGTGCTGCTGCTTGTGAAAGAAAACAAGCTGGGGTAAGCTATTAAGCAAATAACACTATTTTGGTTTTAAGGCTAAAGTGGGGAAAAAATAACTTCATTTAGGCCACTCAGAGATTTTTAAAACTGGAGTTGGTCTTCCCTGATGTCTATTAAATGAATAAAACCCTAACCTTTCTGCAGAAATCTGTCAGAACTTCAGATGAAAAGCTTTTTGATGTATGCCATAATGATTGGTTTGGAAGTTGTTGAAGGCAGCAGGAGTGAAAATACTGGAAAAAATTCTGTCCTCCAGGGCTGGAGTGAGCTGAGCAGAGTCTGCTGCAAGAAACAGTTATGGTAAAGGAACTTTCCCATGTCTCCTAAAGTGCAGGTTGAGGCTTGAAAAGCAGAAGTGCCTTTATATGTGCATCACAACATTTTGGGTGAGTTGTTCCATGTTGCTGTGTGTCCTTTTGTCAGCCAGGCCTGTGGCTTTCCTTTGTAGCTGTGAGCAAGGGATTTGGGGAGGGGGGCAGAGATGAAAGAACGAAGAGTTAGGAAAAAGTAGCTAAGACTTGACTTTTTTTTTGCACTGGGACACTGCCAAAGGTCTGAAAGAGAAGCCTATTGACAGTGGTCAGTCCAGTGAGAGCATGCTTAGCATATAAGCAAAACAGAAGCAAATCATCTGGCAGCATTTAAGATTTTATGTCTGTAAAGATACTGCATTTCCTGACAACATTATGGAACAGGAAGAAGTAAGGACCAAGTCCTCATACTGAGTTGACAAAGGAGGTGGGAGTGAAAAAAGGAAGCTGGAACACTGTTTTCATGTTACTGCTGGTAAAAGAGATGAAAACCAAGTTGAGACTCTTGCCTGGAATAATCACAGAATCACAGAATCACAGAA
>NW_010556925.1:0-45248 GCF_000687285.1 Phaethon lepturus
GTGATTCTGTGATTCTGTGGGAAGAGAGCCTGGACTTCATATTTTATCTAAAATCCCACCTTTTCAGATCAGCCCAGATCTGCTGCTGTTTACTGGTGCTTTCTGATTCAAGACAGACAGTGTAAATTGCACACAAAAGTAAAAAGTAGTGAAAGGTATAAACCCATCTTGCTTTTGAGGTTGTTTGGGTCCTAATAAATATGTTTAATCAGTTTTTACTTTCTTCAGACAGGTTTCCTGATCTCTACTTTTCAGGCTGGGAAATTGCATAAGAAAAATACATTTTGTTTGTTGGATGTTAGAGAAATGCTGTTTTGGGGGTGGGGTGGGTGGGTCATCATGATAAGGAAAACCAGGTAGATGGATCACAGGTAGTGATGCCTGTAGTCTCTCTAGCAGAGATGTGGATTAATTTTGTACTGCTATGAAGCTGATCGTTCATCCAGGGATTTTTTGCTTCGGCAAATGGAAAACTATATTAAAATTAAGGCAGCTAGAGGGCACTGTGGCTAAATATTTGTAATCTGTCTTTTAACAAGACCTGATTTGCTTGCCAGACATAAGTTATGAATTGGAATTAACAATAACTTTAAAGTTACACCTCATGTCTTTTGGCATTTCTAGAATGCATCAAAATTGAAAGATATGCTGTTTCTATCTTTCGTGAGCCTTTGAATGAAGAGCCAAAAATACACAGAACAGGATATTATTAATTCCCACTAAAGAATATATTGACTATAAACTATATACATATTTACAGTGCCATCTGTACATTTTCAGATGTTGAAATATTCTATTCATTACTCACATTTGTCTACTTAATAAATAATTATTAAGGGAAGTTGTTATCCATATGTTTTACTAGGATCTTTATGTATGTAGATAAGTGACAGACGAGATATTCCTATGTATGTCAAAAGTTGCTTCTCTGATCAGAGATTCAGTGCAGTGCATGAAATATTGCTTTGTGAGTTAATTTGGTCTTTATTCTGAATGTTTGGGAAACTGAATAATGGTTTTCTGTAACCTGATCAGTTCCTTCACACATAACTAGCAATATTTCATCTGTGAAATATATTTCATGGAAATTTTACTGAAGAAAGATTCCAGACTTTGACTTACTGAGAATGGCAGCTTCTGAACACACAAGGTTGGATTTAAAGCCAGATTTTGTTGCATAGATTTCCACAGGGAATACCTTAGCCTTCCTGTGACCTCATTTAAACCAGTAGAACAACCTATTGTGAATTGGTAGTCATGTGAGCAAAGTACACCCAGTCTGTCCATAAGTAAACTGCTATGAATTAGTAAGTCAGGTGCCAGATAACCCACTCTAAATCACAAGGTAGTCTTTCCTGGATATGTGATACATGCATAGCTAATGGGGAAAATAGATAGGCTTTACAAAATCTGTCTTTAAATGAACACAGAAAAGAATATTGAGATACTTAGGGCTATGGTGCAATTTAAAATAAGTGATTCAGAGTGCTAGCTTTTGTTTCCTGTATAAAAATGGTGATAATCAAATTAAGTATTACATTATTTTTCACTGTTCCAGAGTTCTTGGATTAATATTTCATCAGGATGCAACATGTATACATTGTTTATGTATATATGTATACTGTTCTTTAATGTAAAGTTTACATCTGACAAGTCTGAATGCTTCTATCTACATAAATCACATACCAATTAACTGCTGTTATTTAATTACACCATCTGTTTGATGGAATAATTGATTAATCCCACCTGATTTGGTGTGTGCTGGTAACTGTTCACAATTGTGCAGTTCAGCTGGGATTAGTTTCATGCTGCACGTTGCAGCTGCACCATGACTCAACTCCTCTCTTTTGTCTCTGTTTTATTCAGGAAGGTGACAACATAGATAACAGCTGAGACAGTTATCAGTCTGGAATTTATTGGTGGATTGAGTGCATGCTCAATGCAAAGATAAAATTATTTCTGTCCTTAGGGAGTGGGATTTTTCCTTTTCGGACTGCTTATGATTGAGCCAATTCCTGTTTTTTTGCCTTGTTATTTTCCAGTGTCATTGAAAAATATGTGTCTGTATCTCTGCAGCAGCACTAAGTATATCCTGTAGAACATCCGAATTTGCAGCACGCTCGGCAAACAGTGAATATAGATATTGAATTTTTGTCACCCTCCCAATTCTACTTCTGTGAATACTGCACAAAGTATACTTTTAAAAATGTTAATTGGAACCTGTTGTGCTGACTTAAACAAATGGATGTGCTAAGTGTATTAAATTCATTATTTGTAAGATTTGTTACCAACTTAACTTTCAGTACTTTTAATTAAAGCCTACTGATTGTCTTCAGTTTGCTTGTTCTTTACTTTCAAGGAGAAAACTGCTATAATAAACCACCAAAAAGAGATGAACGTTTATTGGGGTAGGTATGAAAAGAATCAAACTGACCTGCTAAAATCCTTAGATTACAGGGAAACTACCCAGGATAATTGATTCCTCTCCCTGAGATTCAGAGCATACAATGGTCTCTTTCTCTCTCTTTTTCTTTCCTCTGTCCAACAAGAGACTTGTTTGAATCCTTTCTGTCTTGTGGTATAACGATCAAAACTAGAGTAACTCAGGGGCTCAGTACAATGCATATTTTAAATAGAAGTCCTCCTAGCAGTTCATTTTGCAAAACACCTATTTTATAAGTGTAATTTTGTATAATCCCAGGAGTCCACGGAGAACTGGTTTTCCTTTATTATTTAGGCAAATTAATGTAAACCTGAGAAGTATTGCTCTGCACCAATGTTTTGTGACTATTTAAGCTGTGATTTCATGTACAGGTAACGAAACCTGAAAACTGCTTTTATTCTGATTGGTTGATAATCCTTTAAACCCAATGAGCAGTTTCAGTTCCCATAATAATTCTTTGTCATTGTTGGTTATGTACTGTACATCCAGGTATTATAAGACCAAACATAGAGAACTATCTTCTGTTGGCACTTGTTCTTTCCTTGTTCATGCGTCATAGCCAAATAGATGGTTAGAAAGGCAGGATGGAATGTGTTTCCCAGTGTGGGGGTTTTGGCTGGGATAGAGTTAATTTTCCTCATGGTAGCTAGTATGGGCCTATGCTTTGGATTTGTGGTGAAAACGGTGTTGACAACGCAGAGATGTTTTCGTTGTTGCTGAGCAGTGCTTACACAGTCAAGGCCTTTTCTGCTTCTCACACCACCCCACCAGCACTGAGGCTGGGGGTGCACAAGAAGTTGTGAGGGGGCACAGCTGGAACAGCTGACCTAGGCTGACCAAAAGGATATTCCATACCATATGATGTCATGCTCAGCATATAAAGCTGGGGGAAGAAGAAGGAAAGGGGGAATGTTTGGAGTGATGGCCTTTGTCTTCCCAAGTAACCGCTACATGTGATGGAGCCCTGCTTTCCTGGAGATGGCTGAACACCTGCCTGCTGGTGGGAAGTGGTGAATGAATTCCTTGCTTTGCTCTGCTTGTGCACATGGCTTTTGCTTTACTTACTAAACTGTCTTTGTCTCAACCCATGAGTTTTCTCTTTTACCCTTATGATTCTCTCCCCATCCCACTCGGGGGGAGCAAGTGAGTGGCTGGGTGGTGCTTGGTTGCTGGCTGGGGTGAAACCACAACACTGAGAGAAATGAGGATTGGCAGGGATTGATTAAGGTTGTATTTTTACTAATGAAATGTTAGAAAAGGATGGTGTATATCCAGTTCTCTGCTTCTCGTATACCTGGCATTTATGTGGGTACAAGTGGGTACACAGAGTTCTCACTATATTGCAGCCTGTGATTCAGGTGAAACCCCTCCCTTAACCTGCTCTTAGGGACAACCTCACTTCACAGTCCTCTGAGCTTTGTCTGTGACAGTGTTATTTACCCTTCATCCAATCTCCCTGCCTATGTAGTGGGGGCCATTAAATATCACCTACTTTTGAACATCAATGAGTTTGACAGGGCTCATATGTACTACCCCAGAGGCTCCTGCCCTCTGTCAGTAACACACACTAGGATATACACACTCTGCCATCTCATGGAAGAGAATCTGCAGCTCTAAAATCTTCTTGATCTGAAGACCTAAATATGTCAGTGGACAGTGAATCTGCTGCTTCCTTTGGAAAGCTGTTCTGAGAACTGTTGAGCTGCTTTTTTTCGTGTGAAAGTTTCCAGCTCTGACTCCTGGTGGTTTTATACCTTTCTGTAATAGATTAAAGAGTCTTTCTGTCCTCAGTGCTTTCTTGCTTTCTTTTTTTCCCCATGAAGATATTGTGTATCACAATATCACAGTGTATTCTGTGACCAGATCATCTCTCTGTCCTATTTTAATCAGTTAAACAGATAAGTTTTAGAATTCACTGTATGTCTTTTCTCCAGTCTTTTTTTGACACAGTTTTTCAACATACTTTAAAAATACGGTCTCCAGAACTGTATGCAGCAGTCTGGTATCAGTCTTACCAATGTAGTGTATAAAGGTAAAATGGTTTCTGTTGTTCTGCATAGTGCTTCTGTTATTGATGCAAATTATCTGCACATTTTCCTAAATATTTTGGTCTGCATTCCTCCTCTAGTGAATTCTGTCATTCACATCCACCCCTCAATTAGCTAACATTGCTCCTGGTATAAGCAGTAGACCATTCTAATACACACTTTGATTTTTCTCTCACTACCTGTGGATATTTGGAAAAGCCCTGAGAAAAGCCCTGAGAAAAGCCCTGATAAATATTGCTTTACACAGATTTTTTTAATAAAAAGACCAGTTGCTACTAATGGTCATGCTTCACTGTTTCATTTCTGAACTGCTGTCCCTATAGAGGCAATTGACCCTATGGTGTCTAGTAGCTGTTGCTGGTTATTCCTTTAGACATTTTTGAGTACAGTGCTGCACTTGGACTACACAGGACAACCTACCTCTTAGAGCTTATACTGAAGATTATGTTGATGGCATCTAAGGCAATTGCCACATTGATAATCAACTACATTGCTCCAGAACAGCTTCCTGCATCCTGTGCAGGCAGCTTCAGTGAAATGATGAGATATCCTGACACCAGAAATATGATGAGATAGGTGCAAAATATGACAATTTACCGTTATATCTTTTAATATAAACATAAACTTTTGTGCACTTTTGCAGTTACTCCTTTATTGGGAGAAACTGGGAAACTGTAGATGCAGAAGTCTGGTATTTCTATTGGACAAGCTGGTAGGATTAATGAACTGTAAACAAATACACTGTATTAAAGATGATTCTGAAAGAATCCTTCTGCGGGGGGAGATCATACCTTACAAAAATCTGTTAGAGTCCTTAAGGCAACACTGAATATGTAGACTAATAAATCCAGCTGGTATAACTCACTTGAATTTTCAAGTCTTTCAACATGTTTCTCATCTAAAACTTTCAAGAATCTTGGTCAGGATTAGAGTGAAGATGTGTTCAGAGGTGAACAGCTTGTTAAAAGCCAGGAGGCAAATGGTAGAAATAAAGGATTGGTTTTAAGAATAAAGGGAGATTATTAGTAA
Organism: Phaethon lepturus; assembly: GCF_000687285.1. Classification (NCBI taxonomy): domain Eukaryota; kingdom Metazoa; phylum Chordata; class Aves; order Phaethontiformes; family Phaethontidae; genus Phaethon; species Phaethon lepturus. The sequence goes on from NW_010556925.1 coordinate 5,521, forward strand.
TAATAGATAATTAGTACTGCTTGGTATTTGTAGAAGTATACTGGAAAGGAGGGTAAGGAGCAGAATGGCAGAGTTTTTGATAGTACTACATTATTCACTGTAGCAAAAAGGAAAACCCACTGCAAAGAGCTACAGAAGGATTTCACAGCACCAAGTTAGCTGATGACGTGGCAGATGACAAGCTATTGCCTCTCAAGGAAAAGGGCTTGGAGTTAATATATGTAGTTCTATAAAAATGTCACTGCAAAGGTGAGCAGAGGGCAAAGGAGAGAATGTAAGGAATTATTAGGAAAAGAGCAGAGAACAATGAACTGAGTTTAGAACAAGGAACAGAAATCATTGTGTCACTGACCATACCTGTAATGCTCCTGCATCTTGAATAATATACACAATTCTGTTCTCCCTTCAGAAAATAATATGAAGCACTCAAGAATACATAAAAAAGGGCAACAAGGATGATCGAAGGAACATCTTCCACTTAAGAAGCTGTTAAGTAGACTAGAGTCTATGAAAAGGTCTATAAAATCATGAGTGGCACAGAGAAAATGAACTAAGAACAATTTTTCACTGTTTCTTATATAAAATTTAGGAAATATCAGATAATATTAAGTGGTAGGATGAAAACAAAAGGACATACTTTCTTACGTAACACATGCTGTGAAACACATGCCACAGAATACTGCAGATGTCCATGTGGATGCAAAATTGATTCATAAACTCATGGAACAAAAGTATATTGGAGTTTTACACACAATGATATCACCTTGGGCTGAGAAAGACCTTGAGCCTCAGGTTGCTGACAGCTGGGGGAGTCTGTGATGGGGAGGTATCACCTATAGCATTTCCCTGTTCTAATACTTTCCTTGGTCATCTGTCAGAAGTGAAGTATTGGGACAGACAGATGTTTGGTCCATTAATGGTACAGCCATTATTATATTCCTGTTGTTCTGGTTGCATATGTTTGTTAAATGTTGGAGCATAATAACAGAGATACTTCAAAAACTGTCATGTTCATATTAAGCCATATGAAATACATACTGAAGAGGATCACATCCCCAACATGCCCATTCTATCATTCTCTGAACAGAAAATTCATGCTTTTTGAGGCTTCCTCTAAGTAATCTCATGAAAGATAGAAATTATCTTCCAGATACATGAATTGCTGATAAGGTCCTGAGTGATGACCTTAGAAATCTGGAGGTGCTTCAGTGCTGAAAGGAAATTTAGCAAGAAAGTGGTGAAAAAAGTGAAAAGTGAAAAAAAGTGAAGTTTCCGCTTTGATGACTCATGTATATAGACTTACAAATGGGAAGGTTAGTTGGAAATGCTGGCCTGTGTTTATTTACCCATCTGAGATCCGGTCTTGTGTCTAATTCTCTTTGGAATTCTGTTTGTGTACTATTCTATTTGGAATAGTAGCATTTGATTCAGTATATATTACTTAAGAGTTGCAGCAAGTACAGGGCCTTTTTATCAAACTTAACTAAATATCCATCGGAGAATGAATATTTTCTCATTCTCAAAATGCTGCTAAACACATGGGAAGGTTTATAACGCAAAATCTAACAACGTTGCAAAAGAGTAAGTGAGGTTATGAATTACTAAAGTGTTTTGTGTGAAATAAATGAAAGATTGGTGAATGCTACATAAACATAGTTAAGTTCTACCAGCAAGCTTATGAGTTGATGTCTATCAGATGGTTTACTAGTCTTTTATTATAAAATATTGTCCTTTCCTTTAAAAGAGACTGCGGATGAAAGAAACATGTGAAACATGGACATGAGAAAATGAAAATGGAAAGGTATTTTGAAAGCCTTTTGTAGTACAGCAGAGATAACATTATAAATTCCTTGGGATACACTGTGTGTTCTAGTTCTGTCCAAACCCTTCTGTTAACAAAACTAGACTAGAGAGCAACTGCCTATTTCATTCATTCAGTCTCCAGTTCATTCATTCATTTCATACAGCGCCATTCAGACACTGGAATGAATATATTCCATCCAACATTTTCCCTACAGTCCTAAAATATTAGCTAAATAAGCCATCAGTAGCCTGACCCTAAAGAGTGACATGTTGTTATGAATATCCAAAAAAGGAAACATTTGAAATCTTGACAGGATAAATCAACTCCTCTCAGTCTCTCTGACACCCACACATACACATTTACATGTGTCATGCAACATATTAAACATTCAAGCCCTTAATTTAGTTCAGTATGTGTCTGCATATTTGCAATTTTCATATTGTTTATCACCAGAAGTGTACACATATTATGGTTTCCTTTTTACAAATCATGTAGATAACACATTTTTGTTGCATGTCACAAGTATAATTTTGTTTTTGTCAGCAGACTGCTAAATGATAGTGAAGTGACTGCAGTGTGCATAAAGCAGTATCTTGCAATAGACTGCAGGTCCCATGTGAGAACTTGTAATGAATACATTTAAAGTTGCAGCAGTATACCCTGAAAAATTGCCAGCAATCATTTGATTGTGATGTGTGCATGTATTTCGATTTGGCATGCCTATATGCCTGTCAGTGTAAATCTTCCACTGAAGATCAGTGACAGTATTATGAACTCCAGTTAGTGGCCCAGCCTTTTACTTAACTAAATGATATTAGTTCACAGAGAGAATATCAATAGTTCTGCTTCTTCTGTAGTATGTGTAAAAAAATTGATGGTCTTGAAAGGCATTATTTCAGTATCGCTAGTAATGTGTACCTGTGTATTCATTGCTGAGTCTCAAGGATTTCCTGTGCAGGAATAGGATGCAGTAAAATAAGTTAAATTATATAATTAAATTATGAGCTACACTCATATAATATAAACACAGAGTATTAGTAAAATATTACAGCAGTGCAGATGAAATGAATGTGGTGTTGATTTTTGTTCACTTATACCAGAACGTCAGGAAGATTTTGCATGATACTTTTCTTAAAAAAAGTTTTAGAACTGAAGTGTATGGGTGGCATCTCTCTTTACTGTCATAAATTCTACTGGCTTACATCATGTATATTTCATAGACTTTTAAAGTCAGGGCATTTCTGAGGTTAATTATTTTAACAGTTAAACATTTCTACTTTGTTTCTACTTTGTGTTGTTTAACTTAATTTTCCATCATTTACTGTTTTTACTTGCTTTTTGGCTGGATTAAAGAGCTCTGTACTATCAATAATAACCTGTGTAGGTATTTGCATAGTGTAATCAAGTCCCCTCCTAATCTTCACTTTGATCAGATAGACACAGGTTCTTAAGTCTGTCATTGTAAGGCAGGATTTACAGTCCTCTGATTATCTAATGGTTCCTGTATAAGTATTTTTCTTTTTTTATAGTTTCCCTTCAGACCATCAGAACCCGAAACAGCACTGTGAAAATATGCATGCTGTCCAAAAATACCTCCATACCTAGGAATAAGTAATAGCATCACTGCAGTCTTGATAGGTATTCCTCTGCTTATATTCCCAGGGATGTTGTTATCCATTAGCTGTAGTACTGCATGGGGACTTTGTGTTTTTTTAGCTGTAATGATGCTCATAGTGTGCTTTCTCAGATTATATCCCTCTTGTTTTACAGATTAGCACTATTTTTTTAATATTAAAATGTTATTTGAATGAACACAATATAATAAATGATCCAGATGACATAATTGTGCCTATGATTTGTGGTATACCTCTGTGTCATCTGCAATTTATTAACAGTAAACTTGTAGTGTTTTCAGATCAGTGGCATCTGATCTTGTAGGACCCCAGGACAAATATGTACAGGACTGCATCTTATAGCACAGAGGAATTCACTGCCTATTCTTTTAGATCTCATATTTGAAAAATTGGTTTGGTTTTGCATTCAGACAACATGATGGTTTGGAAGGGTTGTATTCTGTTGCTGCTACACATGCTCTGTGTGTTTGAAAGGTGGCCTGTAGTTGGTGGGACTTTTGAATCAGAATTTTTGAGAAGACTCACCTACATGAAGTCTATCATTTTCTGAAATAGTACTTTTCAGGTTGTTAGTGATAATCGGTGGAGTGAAATAATGATGCGTGAAAAGTCTTTGTCAGCCATTTCAAAATATGGATCCTATTTCTTTTGTTAAAAACTTTACCCAGCTATTTATGCATAAAGTAACTTTTTAAAAGATAATCAAATCCTATAGGCAGTATCTTTGCAGGTTGGTTGGGAAAGGTGCTGTCTTTGCTTCTCAAAAACTCACCTCTCCCATTACTGGGATCAATGGAGCTAAGTAAATTTTTATCTGCTAAGGATCTGGCTTAGCTTATGTCATAAGCTTTGAATTCACTGGCTATGCTGACAATCAGATGTTCTGAAGTCAACCTTTTGAGAAAAAAAATAAATTGTTGCTCTGGACATATCTGTCTCTGCTTTATCCTTCTTCCTCCCACTACTCCAAAAATAGTCCACTTGCTCTCCCAGAGTGGGTGAGGTTTCACAGAACATTAGGAGAACAGAGCTGTCCTCTCCTAGGCACTGGCACTGATAAAGATACCCTTTTTCTGAGCGGTATGCTCCGCTTCTCTAATCTCTCTTCTCCCCATCTGTTTTTTTCAAACTCAGGTGCCTTTACTGCAAAGAATATTTTCTGCCCTGAACAATCATTAATTTTGTTTTCAGACATGTATTTTAACAATTTGGAGTTGGGCACCTGGCAACCCATTGTTAGGGACCAAGTTCTGCATGGTGTCAGGCTGAATTCACAGTGACAATTAAATGATTTTACTGCTACCGTCATGTAGGAAGAACTATATTGGGAATTTTGTTTTCCTTTCAGTGGAACACGAGTGACTGCTGAAGGCTTCAGGCATGAAATACTTGTCTTATAAGAGTGTTTTCTTCCTACCATCTGTGAAAATTTGAAGCTTTAAACATTTGTCTCATGCATTTATGTGTGGGAGGTGTGATACTTTTGGTTTAATAAATGAGTCTTAGCTTGTTTACAATATATCAGAATTGATTATAGTTTGGACAGTGTGCATCTGTTCTGGAAAATGTCTAGTGTACTTACTTTATAATGGAATATGATTATGTTTATAGTTGATTTCTCCTGCACAATGAACCATAATTAAAATTTAATTTGTAATCCTTTGGTAATACAGTATGAAACTGCTGTCAATTAATTGGAAGCAATTAATTCATTAGATAGAAATGAAAGTACTGCAGGAACAACGAGCATAGATAGCAGGACAGTGAAAACATCTGTGGGAGGCCAACAAGCGTAGTTCAAGTCTCCAGGCCACAGATTTTTTTCAGCAGTATTAATAAACCATTTGCTACAGAAAGATGTGCCTGTACCTGTTTATTAAATGTGTTTTTGCTTTGTAAATTCCTCCTTGGGGTCTGACTTCATCTGTACATGAGATGCCATTTTGTATTTGGAAATATCCTTCAGAGTGATGAGCATTTGGTGTGGCCACTGCCCTGCCTTTCAGGGAGGCAGGCGCTTGAGGGAGGATTCAGGGAAGGAGCAGGGACAGGCTAGACACTGTTACTTGATATCTTGGTTAATTCAGGAAACATTTTTTTCATTCCTGTCTAGAGGTGAGTTTTCCAGCCTGGAAAATGGAAAAAGAGACTCAAAGAGGGGAAGGAGCAGAGTCTGAGAGGCAGAGCCCTGTGCCACCACTTCCTAACAGTTAGGCAGGAAAGTTGAATGGAGGTAGCCGGACTAGAAAGCTGCTTGTCTTAGGATGAGACAAGGCACAAATTCTTCAGACAGATCAATTTGTTTACCACCTCAAGAGAGGAGGAGATTTAAGATGTTTCTTACCTACTTAAGTAGTAAAGGACTTCATATGACTCATTTGGCATGCATTAAATCTAGCTAATTTCTTAAACATGGGAATGATGGACTTTCTTCCCGTGGTCTGACTTCTCTTCTGGGGCCACCTCTAGGCCACCAGTTAGTCTCTTCTCCTTGTTGTCAATGTTGCAGCAAAAAGGAAACACCTGTTACCACCTGTATGTCTTGCACACGAACAATCTAATTAATTGATCTGCTCTGGCCTGTGCTATCTTCAGGGAACGACTTTAATTGACATAGTCAAGAAGTACCCCGGTTAGTCTTGCTCCTTATTGTTACTTATTTGATGGATTCCCTCTTTCTGCTTCCCCAAATCTGTTTGCATCTCCCAGAAGATGAGCTTTTAGTCTGGTTCCCTGTCCCGCTGTGCTTATACATCATGGGCTCAACGTAGCATGGGTAAGCCCTATCACTCCTGAAGAACTGGCTCTTATTTGTGACACCTACTATGAAAACTTACCTTCTGATATGGTATATAATTTGCGAGCTTGGATATCAAAACCTTTTTCTGTTGAGAGCTTACATCTATTCTAAAATAGCTTTGCCCAGTTTATCTTGTCAGGTCAAAATTTGCCCTTGCATGGAAAAGGAAAAGGCACGGAGTGTTCAAAACTTCAAAACTTCAAAAGAGGAGTGGATCTGTAAAGCGAAAAAAAAAAGGTGCTGAGGGCTGAGCATCCTCACTCTCTGCAACGTGGGCCTAGCTCTAGTCTGGTCCTGGTGGGAGCACCGGGGTGACTGCAGCAGCATAGAAGATGGGAGCTGAGTAGGAAGCCGGGATCTTAGTAGTGTGCAGCCTTCCCTTTCAGTTTCATGTTTTTCATTTTGCTTTCTGTATTCCTCACCACTGGAAGGCAGCTTATGTTCAGGATCCAAAACAGCACTATTCTGCAAAGCAGCCTTGAAAATGGTTTGTGTTGTGGAGAAACAGATGCTTTGTAGAAAGATGTGGAACAGCATCTGACCAGGTGCAATGAAAGCTCCAGTTTTGTTCTGTCTCAGGATAAATAGGGAAGCACATTTCTTCCAGGCCACTAGGCTGGTTGTAATAATTTCCTTTTGTGTGAGTTCTCTGAAGTTCTGGTCATCACTAAAATGTGACGTCCAGAAAGCAACGATTCTCTGGATGCAATACTGTAAAGGAGAAGTATGGGCTAAACTGGAATAACCAAATTTTAATTCCTGTGTACTTACAGTGTGTATTTTTTATCAATATATCTTTTGCTCAATAGATGCACCAAGTTATAATTGCCTATTGGTATTGGATATATACAACTTCAGAGGGACTGTCTTGTGCTGCTGTTCTTTTGGGAAGAAATAGTTTTAGAAAGGAGAGTTGTTGGTGAGATTTGCTATGGTTAAAACATGCACAGTGGTACTAGAGAGTATTAAAAAAAAGTTGTGGAGCGGCCTGCAGTTCAGACAAACAGTGGTTAGTTGCTCTATGAAGTTTTCCAAAGTGTCCTTGGATGAAATTGTGTTGTGCCGAGAGGAACATTAAGACACAAATAAATTATTTGTTGGTGGTGTTGCCAGCATATACGTAAAGAAAACACTGTTGCTGTATGTCCATTTTCACTGGGACCAGCATCAACAAATGCTTCTCTGGTGATACTTTTTTTTGACACCCCAGTTTAAAGCTATGTAGAAGATCTTCTGAAAGTAACATGCCAACATATTTCTTATAGCTGTTTACACACATAGAAGTTATTTTTTGTTTAGTATTATGACCTGAAAGTATCTATCACCTCATAAGAACATAAGAAAGGCCATAACGTGTCAGATTGTTCGTCTAACTTTTAGAGACATCCTATTTCTGGCAGTGGTCAGACACCTGGGAACGGAGCACAGAAGGATGCAGTGATGTTTCTTCCAGTGTACCCTCACATTTTCCACCAGTGCAGTGCTTAGAAGTTTTCTGACCTGGATGATACATCCATATAGTAGGAGCTCTTAATGGGCTTCCTTACATGAATTTATAATACCACTTTTTCAAATTACGTACATTTTTTTGCTACTACAGTACCTAGCAAGAAGAACTCTAGGCTTACATTATGCGCTCTGTGGAAAATACTTGCTTTTTTTAAGATCCTGTTAATTTCATTGGCTATTTCCTAGTTTTTGTGTTAGGGGACAGAATGAATAATATTCTCTGTTCATATTGTTTCTCCTTTTATAATTGGGTCCTGTGTATGTCTTCTGCTGTTCTTTACTTTCTTTTCCCTGAAATGCCCAATTTAAGCTTCAGAAATGGCATTATCTTCAGTGGTAGCCAGCAAACAGAAGTGGGGACTAATTTGTTTTAAAAAAAAAGCGGGGGGAGGACAAAGGCCATCTTGAATTAATGATATTATTGTTCATCAGGGGCATCACCAGGTGAAATTTCAGTTTACAGAGAAGGAAGAATCACATGAGAAAATGCAGATAGAATGGAATTTACTTTCCGAGATATACAAAAAACCCCAAAACCACCATAAAGGGAAATCATAGACTTGAGGTAGATGATGAATGCCCTAAATTGTCATGCACTGCATTTTCCTTCCCCTTGTTATGTCCGCATGCAGGTAACTGCCTTAGAATTTTTTATTGCTCCTTATGTATTAGTGCAGCAGTGTAGCTGGTGCCAGACACCTTGTAAAAGAAAGCTAACTTTCTGCTTGTTGCCATTAAAAAAAGGGTTGTTGTTATACCCAGAGAGTAGCGAAGTGGAGCAGAGAGAATGATTTGTGTTGCTTAATATCTCCTATATTCAGCCCTTGTTTCATCATGACTAAAATGGCATTATTCTATCTATCTGGTGGATGACAGTGCTGTTTTGGCTCAAGAAGAAATGCTCCTATTGAAAACAGTGCTTCAAAGAATATTTTATCTGCTTTTCATCTGTTGTACCAGTATTTCTTACTATACAAAGGTGACATATACTTAGGATTGTTACTTCTTTTCAAAACACTTAATTTTTTTTTTTTTTATCTGTTTGTCAATAGAAAAGTTGTTATTAGGGCTCTGGGACCAAAATTTGACCTATTTCTTATGGTTTGCATAGTTGAAGTATCTACACTGAAAACTTTTCCCCACCTGCTTATGTTGTCACAGAGCATTAATTTTAAAGAATTTGATCTTACCGTCTGCAGGTGAAACCAGTTAAGACAACAAGAAATGTTGATGAATAAATGACTTGAACTGCAGTACAAGGCTGTGAAATTCATGTGCTGCTGTTACCATTTTGAAACTGAAATAAGCTGAAAGAGTTCAGAGTGTGGTGGGTAAAACTATGCCATTATCTTTTATTAAGTTGGTGATGAGTTCTGCTGAGGTCAGTGGTTGCTCTGTGCAAGCACATCAGATGACTGAGTTTCATAACAAAGCATTAATTTTGAATGGTATGTCCTCTCTTCAGAAGTGTGTGACTTGAAGAGCTTTATTCTATCTACTGGTCAGTAATGAAGGCTTTGAAAGGGACAGACTGACTGAAATAGCTGCCATTCCAAGGATATTTACCTGCCTGTGGACCACTGAGAAAGAGAAAAGAAACAGCATGGTGAAGTTGGGATAGGAGACGGTAGCTGTCTGTGGGTCTATAAATTCAGGAGAGAAAACAGGAGAAGGGAAGGTACATTTATTTCTATTTCTGGACATTGTTGAGACTCTTACTCATGTTTTATGTACATACAGTTTTGGCATCAGCAGTTGCAAAACTGGAGTGAAGCTAGAAAGCTTCTGGAGAACTTCAGACACTTCAGACACTGAGAACTAGGAGAGTGATAACTGGGTGAGGCCAAGAGCGAAGAGAGGAGAAATGGAAATAGCAAAGTATAAATATTTCCAAATGGGTTTTCATGTCATAGAACTTCCTCATAAGTCCTTCTAGATACACGTGGAAATACATGTACAAAATACCTCATTTTCTGCCTTTAATCTCTTCCATTTTGACCATTGCAGCAGAATAAGAATGGTCAGCTCTGCTTATGGTTTCTTACCTGTACCTTAATAATGAGACCTTAACAGTGTCTTAATATAATTCTAACCCCTTAATAAATTAACTGTCTCTGTTGTAATAACAGTAATGCTCTGTAGCACTTATGTAATTTCTTTAATCTATAAGGAGATTTGCATTCATTATGTATTTATATCTTCTATCAGCCACTAACTCTACTGGAGAAAATATGGCAGAGGACTTGTGACATGCCTGTATTTACAGAAGTTACTGGTTTCATTGATGGGTTGAAGCTCTTGAACTACTGGTTTTCAGCACTCCTACAGCATGTTATTAAAAATGTTTCCACATTGCCATTCCTGAAATCTTTCCCCAAATTTGTTCTGCATATGTTTCTGATTTCCCTGTGGCAGATTTTTCTTGACATCTGCTGTCAAGATAACTGTTACTAGACCTAGGTGGAAAATGCTCTGGCTCTTCAAGCGTGCTGCTTGACCAAAGACTGGCACTACAGAAAGACACAGCAGGGGGGAAAACCACAATCAATCAACAAAAATAAATTTGTATTACAACTGGATAAAACTTTTAATTCAGAATTTTCTATAGAAAATGTGTTTTCTGCCAAATTAAAATTTTCAACAGGACAGTGTTTACTTTACATTTTTCACTTTTAAGGAAAGGTAGTGTAAAATGTTGGCTTTTAAAAGAGTTTTCCATTACTCCTTGCATGACTCTAAATCACTGTTGTGGTTTACAGCATTATAGGAGGCACGGTTTGGATAACTGTGTCTTCATACTTCCCTGTTGCCAATGCTCAACAGCCAGACTGCACCTCTTGTGATGTACTGTATCCTCTCTGGCAGAGGGATAGTTCACAACACAGCGAAGGAGATGTGTCTGCGAAACTACATTTTGGAACTTAAAGTTTTCAGATTCATCTCCCCTCAGAAAGTTTTCCTGTATTAACTTTTTGCCCCAGTTTCAGAGAAAAATAAGTATTGAAACAATTAATTAAGCTGAAAATTGAAAGTTCTTTTTTTGTCGGCTTAAATACGCATATAAAATTAACCTTTTCCAATTAATTCAGGATTTTTTTCAGCTACCTACTTGTTCTTAATTTAAATAGAAGACAAAAAATATATCCTTGGGAACCTTGGAATAAAGTACAGAGTATTTTACATATTTGGCCTATATCATATGCACTAGGAATCGTACAATAATAGGATGTAGCACGTGTAAAAACTTTTTTGCAAAATGCATGCTTTGTATGTTAGTAATTAGAATGCATTCAATTTGCGATGTGATTGTATGGAAAGGAATAATTATAAGGAATAATTATACAGGAATGAAAAATCTTTAACATCTTACAGCAGGTATTTCAGATTAATTAAGTATATATAACTGCAAATACAGTATGATGCTACGATTGATGCTGAATTCTTTTAAGTTTTCCAGATTTAACAATTATAAACATTGATGTACTCCCCATTAGTAATTCAGGTTGTACAAAAGAATACGCAGGGTCTGTACCGTTTGAAATAGTGAGAACAAGCCTTTTGTAGGCAAAAATAATGTCAAAGCGGCTGTAGGAAGATATAGCAAGGTGTCCACTGGCTTGTTAAAAGTAGACACAACCAGGAAATCAGGGTCAAGGTCAGCCCCTTAAACACTTCAGTAGGAGGACTAGTCATCTTTAAGCTACAGACCATTTATAAAACCAGACTTTTAAAGTGCTGTCAGATCTGTCATCTAGGTGACATATATAATCTATCAGTGATCTCAAGCAGATACTTTTTACCTACTAACCAATAACTACAGAATGCAAAAACATCCTTACCATGAGACACTATGAAAAGTTCCTAGGGAGATAACAAATAGAAAGTATCTGCCATACGTGGCAGGAACAGAGGCTTAATATTCTTATCCTGCTGCAAGCAATGCAAACAGTCCATTAACACAGTCGCTTATACGCGGCATGTCCGTATTTTGTTCTTTATTAAGTTTTTTACTACCAGTGGCTCTGAAGCTAGACATTTATGTAAAAAAAAAGTGGGAAAAATCTGTGGGTTACCTTTTTCACGTTACCAAAAAAATTGAACATGATCTGGCAATGTGCTTGCAACCCAGAAAGCCAGTCTTATCCTGGGCTGCATAAAAAGCAGCATGGCCAGCAGGTCGAGGGAGGTGATTCTGCCCCTCTACTCCGCTCTGGTCAGACCTTACCTGGAGTCCTGCGTCCAGCTCTGGAGCCGTCAGCGAAGCAAAGACACGGACCTGTTGGAGCGGGTCCAGAGGAGAGTCACAAAAATGATCAGAGGGATGGAGCATCTCTCCTATGAGGACAGGCTGAGAGAGTTGGGGTTGTTCAGCATGGAGAAGAGAAGGCTCCGGGGAGACCTTATTGCAACCTTTCAATATATAAAGAGGACTCATAAGAAGGACTGAGAGAGACTTTTTACCAAGGCCTGTAGTGACAGGACAAAGATCAACAATTTTAAACTAAAAGAGATGGGATACAAACAAGAAATGTGTTATGATGAGAGTGGTGAGGCCCTGGAACAGGTTGCCCAGAGAAGTTGTGGTTGCCCCATCATTGGAAGAGTTGAAGATCAGGTTGGATGGGGCTTTGAGCAACCTGATCTGGTGAAAGATGTCCTTGCCCATGGCAGGGAGGTTGGACTAGATGATTTTTAAAGGTCTCTTCCAACCCAAGCCATTATATAGTTCTGTTATTCTCTGAAGTGAAATGCCCAGTTACATCTGACTTTTAGTTTAGTTTTGCTCTTTCTTTTTGGATGGAGAAACCTGTGGCAGTCATTTGTTGGAAGCTAAAAAAAGTATTATCCCAAAGATACATAAATTCTTTCCTTTCATCAGAGTTAGTTTCGAATTGATACAAAAGTAAGCAACAACCTGAACTGTGCTGAGAAACACATCAAATTCTACATCCCATTCCAATGTAGAGTTTGATTAGAACTGCACCTTTGTGCTCCTCTGTACGGATCCAACCTCTTTCTTTTTTCTGTAACCCTTATTTCTGATGGCATTCATTTGAAATGACATCTGTTAAGTTACTCAGTTACATTCAATGCTTTTGTGAGAGTGAATGTCTGTCTACTAGGAGTTAAAGTAAATTACTTTTATTTAAATTTGTAACCTTGAAATGTTAGTGGAAATGTCAACCCTTCTGATTTTGGCATTCTCTTGAGCAAGGCAAGTGATTCTAGCATCATAATGTTATTTATCTCGTGTCAGCTCCAGGTGGTTTCCTTGGTCTATATCTGGGATATTAATTCTTAACAGAATTATTTCCGCCTCAGCCAGGCAGATTTGCGATGTCAGCATCTCCTAGTTCACAATCTAGCACTGTAATCCACAATCTAAGCAGGCAAGATGAATGATGGTGTAAGGAGAAATAATAGAAAAACAAAAGACTGAGATGACAGAACTAAGCAAGAAAATATAAGGTATAGATAAAGATTCAGGTATGGTAATGTGAGTAAGGGAATCAGATAATTTCCCCCACACTTATGTATTAGACAGAAATCTGTACACAATGCCAATTACTGTAAAATGCTATAAAAGGGGGAAAATAAAAATGCAGTAATGTGTCTGCTGTTTTTAGCTCTGAGTTAAAAAAGCTCACAAGTATATGTGTTTAATTCTGAACTGTGAGGAATTACCATAAGTTAAATGTGCCCTTAAGTACTTTGCTGATGATGCTGTTTCAGCAGAGCAAATTCAAACATGCAATAGGCACAAATTTGTAGATATTTCATTCTTCATTTTACAGCATTTTTCTCAAGTACTATTATTTGAGCATTCTATTATATGCTAATGGTAGTATTTGGTGAGATCAATCTGTATGTCATTTAACAACAAGGTAATATGCACTCTTAATGACCATCATCTATCTCATCTTGAGATTCTTACTTTATTTCCTTTCTGGATGATCCCTATCATTAATGTATCTTAATGAAATGAGATAAATGTGAAAGGTAAGGTCAGCTCATCAGTGAATGTAAATCAGTGCAGTCCAATGGATACCTATGAGCTCACACCTATTTACGGCATTCCATAACATTATGCAGAGTTTCAGAATTACAGTTAAATACTTGATGCTCTTTTTGCTCTTAAGTTTTACTCATAAAGCTAACATGTAGCTGTAGTTCAGTTAATAAGTGCAAAATACATTTGTACATCGATGAATAAAGTGAAGTTTTATTTTGAAACTGGCAATTCCAAACAAAACTACGCTATACCTAACTATTTATTTAATAATTTATTTGACATCAACCAGGAACAGATACTGTTTCATAGTGATCTCTTGCATTTACTTACTGGTCTACTTCATGAATTACTTTTGAAAGTAGTTACTGAACTTGTGATAAACTTGCACTGATATTCTGAATTTTGCAATTTTTTATTTTACTCTTTATGGTGGTCCAGAAATAGGTAGTTTAATATCTGATTGATTAGGTGGAAGCTTTTAGAATTGTACTTGTAAATTTAGAAGCCTGTATTCAGCCTTAGCCCTTTTTGTGCAAACTGGCTTTGCTGTTTATTTTCAACTTACATGACTCTGAAAATGTAGGGAATCCACTTAAAGGAGGGCCAGCTGAGATGAAACCATGAATTGTTTAAATTTGTGAATCCAAGGAACTATGCTGCTTTCCTCAGCTGACTATCTGATCTGGTGTTTGTAACTTCTAGTTACATTTGTCTTTTCTTCAAGCAAGTCTCTATGTGGAAATCTTGACATGAGGATGTGATGTTACATTCTACTTCGTTACAATTAATTACATCTAATTATAGATTATTTCTCATTTTATATGTTCCTAACATGGTTATATATTGTGACTTGGTCTTGGCTTGTATTGTTTAGCTATGAGTATGAGGCATTACTGTCCAGTTTCCTGATAGTAGCCCAGTCATCTGCCAAAGCAATTATATACCATTTGCCTTAGTAACCTTATATTCACTTTATGGGAAGCGCTGCATATATCACACAAAATAGTGTAGAACTAGGTCTGCAATGCTTGTAGTTTTATGACAGTAATTTAAAAATCTTTCTGATTGTCTGTATATTCCCTTTCATTTTGATTCACTTTTCCTATATGAATGTTGAAGACACTCTGCAGACTGGTTTTCTCACCTGAACCACGTGAGAAACATCTGCTGTGTAGTGACTGATAAGAAAAGATCAGTTTTCCCAGAATTATTATGTTGCTTCCAAAGGACTCAGTTTTACCAGGGTACTCTGGTTCAGCAAACCACTTAGCAACATGCTTAATTTAAGTGCACGCTTTCTGACATCAGTAGCTTTAATAATATGCCTGAAGGTAAGTGTTCTGGTGTACCAGACTACAGCAGCCAGCACGCAGCACAATTTATTACCAAAACAAAAAAGATATTTCAGTACCCAATTGCTAGTAAAATACCTAAATTGTCCCTTTTGCTCTCTGGTAGCCACATGAATTTGGGGGCCAGTCATGTGTTTCGCTCCTTACATGTTGTATCTTGTACTCGGACATGTAATTTCATTGCATCCCTGCTGCATCATTTTGTCTCAATACTTGTTGTTAATTGTAGTTAATCAACCAATGGAAATACCGTAGTTCCTGGGATATTGTTTTCTTCAGATATCTTATGGTTTTATTAAGGTATTGAGTGTAGTTTCTAAAACATGCAGGTTAAAACATAGTTCAAAAGACGGTTAGTTGAGAATTTCCAGATTTTAAAACATATCTGAGATTTTGAACTCCCTGAAAACTTTAGATATTCTTCTAAGCAATTTGTGATTGTAGGAGACAGCAAGACTTAATTCTTGAATGTATATTTTGTTGTGGAGGGAGCTGAATCTTAAATATTATTGAATCCTGCAACTTGATACTTCTAAAAAAGCATCTTAAACTTTGAATTTATTTGTATGATTATATTGATTTGAAGCTGTTACATTGAACTTCTGAAATTATTGACTGTTACCAGTTTGAAAGTAAGTGATTCCCAATGGGACCTATTTTGAGGCTGGAATGGATCCAAGATACAAGCCCTCTGACAGAGTATACACATAAATCCCTAATCTCAACGAGCAGGTTATTTTAGGGAAACCTAGCAGATTAGTAACATAGTGCCTTGCAATCCCATTAATGAAATCCTATCAGAATAAATTAATGAATAACATACGGATATTGTTTAAGAACTCATTGTGCAAAACATTTTAAGTGTTGTTGATGTTAAATAGTAACCCATGCAGTTACTACCTTACTCAATCTTTTATTTTAACAGTAGTATTGATTTGGTGAAAAGCAGAATTTACAACACTCTTTTCCGATAAACTTGCCTGTATGTGACTAAGGGTGCAGTTCTACTAGCACACAAACAGTGTGAATGCTGTACAAGATTGGCTTAAAGGAAATTGTATTTTGATTTGAGATTTTGAGAGACATTCATTTTGATTCATAATAGCCTTTCTGTCCACGAATGTTATAACAAAAGCCTATTTGCGTTATATCAGTCTGAAATGAACTTAAATGCTTCTGTGCAGGAATACATCATTTCTGTATCTATACCCATACTAATTTGTATTTATTAATACAATTTCACATTTAGAATTGTAAAAGGAATGAAAATGCACTCTGGTCAACATCATTAAAGAAGATTGTTAAAAATATGTCAGGAAGATGGGAGGGACCAATGCTATTGAACAGGAGCAACTTGGTTTTGTTTCCAGAAAGAACTGAAATAAAATCAGCCTCGCAATGTCTCACACTGATGTTTGAACATAAGTGTGAACATTATTCAGGCATCTAAATGTGTGCTTGCCCCATTTTTGGTTTAACTTTATAAATCCATCCTTACTGTGGAGTCTTTTTAGATTACCATGTGGGTCATCTTTATATTGCTCAAGATTCTGAGAATACTAAGAAAGAGTTGGACCTCAGGAGAGAAGTTAATGAACAGCAAATCTTAAGCATGTTTGTTTCTGGAATGTGTAAACAAACAAGGTAAAAAGTCAAGGCTCTGAAAACCAGTGATAATGATATCTGCTACTAGTATTCGCATTTGTTGTTTGGACTCTGGTGAATCTATTTTATCCTGCTCTAAATATTCTTTCCCATTTTTTTTTTGTTACTATTGTGAGTTTCTCCTCCGGTCAGAAGAACTTTGTTCTAGGAAGCTCTTCGCCAATCAAAAGTTGAATCCTCATCCTCTTTAGTAAGAAGCATTTGTTTTAAACTGAAGCACGTTGGCTTACACCACCTACATTCTCAGAGGGAGCTTCACTTCTCTTCTTCACACTTTTACCTTCAAGATCTTAGTTTTTCACAAATTCTGTGATGAGGGCTAGAGGTGTAGCAGATGATTGGTGTTCCACTGTGGTGAAACTGTTGCCCCCACCTGCAGAGCCCATATTCCTTCTCTTGACTGAAATGGCAATTTGATGTGGGAAATAAGCAACCTATTATGCTAACCCTTTTTAGTTTTGGTCTGTTATCCCAGCACTGACCTTTAAGAAATTTTTTCACTTTGTTCCCCAAAACTTCCATTTTTCAAGTTCTCAGCCCCCTTTTCCTGTTTAATGGATTCATGACTGTAATCGAGAGATTTTTTAACCATAAATCAGAATCGCTGAGTGAGGATATTTGAGGTTTCTGGTTGCAGAAAGCAAAGAAACATCCACATTATGTCTCTCTTAAAAATGCCTCTAAAAATCAGTGCAAAAAGGGGGAAAATTCTTTGATAATGTTTGTTAGGCATATGTGTGTAGTGAACTTGTAAATGTGTTCAGAAGAGTCGCATCCCGAATCATTCTGTGACTTTGATCTGTCCTTGCCACTTGTTTCCTTTGTAAGATTTGATTTTGTTCAGGGACTAAGTTTGCAAGGGCTGTAGAACTAATTGTTTCAGGGAAGTCAGGTGGCTTCTTAATGTTTTCATCCAAATTGCAGCAATTACCATAAAGCTTTTCATACCTCAGAAACAATTTTGGTGGGATCTAGCTCAACTATAATAATCTATTTTTCTTTGCTGACTTTGAAGAAGGAGGAAAGTAGACAAAATGCAAAGAGGGAAGTGCTTCACTTTCTTCACAGTTTTAGAAGTGAGATAGGTAACAGCTTTTTCCTTCATCCTATAAAGAAGCAGCCAATTTTAATAACAAAAACCACATAAACTCGCCTTCCTCCTACCTCTGATGGAAGAAATTAATTAATCATAAGAATTAACCAAAAGCAAAACTTCAAGTAGGAGAGCTTTAATTTTGCTCATTAAGAAGAAAAAAGAATCCTTGTATCTCAGAGATTCATCCAAACACAAGCCTCTATTTATGTTCAGCTCTTCTCTGTTATAAAGGTGTAAGTGCTTGCACAGGTATGTGCACAGTACCTGAATAACACTATGGATGGTTTCAACCCATTTTTCATCCCATTTAAAAATGAGTACTTGTACCAGCAAAAAACTCTTCTGCTACTGCACGGCTCCTGATAGAGCAATGCTGGCTTTTATTTCATGCATGGCAAGTGTAACATTATGATATACACTACAATGAATTTCACACGATTTTTTTTAAACTTTGACCAGATGAGTTAGTGTTGGAACTTGGATGTACAAAAAGGAATTTCTTTCCTGAAATAAGGAGATGTGAATGTAACATCATACAGGTTCCATGTGAAAATTCCTGAGGATTTAAAAAAAACACTTGAAGCACAAAAAGCCTTTGTGGTTTGAGACTATTTGGCTTATACAGGAGTAGGCCATGAGGAACTTGAATGAAGCCTTTAATTACTGAGATGGAAGATAAGATTTCTGGTAATAGAGCTTTTAATCTAGCAAAGTTGTAAAAGTTGCAGTAGCTGAAAGCAAAGTCTGGACAAATTCAGAGTAGGAATAAAGTGCAGGTATTTCACAGTGAGATTAACTATTGAAAAGATTAGGTGATGTGTACATTCTCTGTATGTATGCTTAGGGTACTGAAATTGAGACTTTCTGATGGACTTAACCTCATCTAGAAAGAGTGCGTATCTGCTAAGAATTGTTCTATGGAATTTTATATCATGGATTACGCAGATCAGAGTGTTTTACACTTTACGGACTTTAAATCTGTGAATTCACAAGTAACTACTCTGTTAACCATCACATGCCTTATTTTTAAATTGAAAATCAAATATTTAGTCAAAACATTGTAAACAAATAATTTAAAAGTTGAAATATGAAAGATATTCACTATGTAAGCAGGATCTGCAAGGAAGTAGTAGTCAGAGCCTGAAAATGTACTGAAAAACTCAAGGACCATTCCCTTTTTCTCCAGTTACAACCTTCCAACTGTAAGTAGTTTCACTCCATTAAGAAAACACTGATGAGTGAGAATAGAGGCCACACAAAGTCTGAAATTACAAATATACAAGAATTCCTCCCTCAATATCATGTCTCTTTTTGGCACTTGCCACGCTAGTGTTTCATGGCTCTCATTCCAGTAAACAGTAGTCACTTACTCAGCATGCCTTAAACATAAATTTCTTTCTGCAGCCATGGGCATCAGCTCTTGAAAGAACTACCTGTTAATAATGAAGGTCTCTGTTGTGGCAAAAATCTTTTTCCAGTAAGAAAGCTCACTTGCCCAAGAGAAAAGAAACTGATGACACACTTTTTCATTACCGTTTTTTTCTTATTGCTTATGTTTTCTGTATCAGGTTGGATTCTTTTGCTTTCTTGCATCTCTGGCCAGAAGAACTTCAGGATAAAGTATGTTGAATATGAACCCTACTTTTAACTTATACTTCATATATATGTTTTATTCAAGCTGACCATAGTGCTTATAATCATTTGAAAATGTCTCAGAAAAAGTATTCAAGAATTCTTAACAAATCAATGAGTTTTTCTCCTACAACATTAAGAATGCAAAGTGTCAGCATTCCAAATTTGGCCTGTCAAACATGTGTCATCATGTATTACTTCCTTTTCTCATCTTTTAGGGGATTTACCCCC
This sequence comes from Phaethon lepturus, assembly GCF_000687285.1. NCBI lineage: Eukaryota > Metazoa > Chordata > Aves > Phaethontiformes > Phaethontidae > Phaethon > Phaethon lepturus. The sequence goes on from NW_010556925.1 coordinate 25,257, forward strand.
AGAATATCTGTGGGAACAAATGCTCCCAGTGATATAAAAGCCATTCCACTTTCTAGTATCTCTCTGCCCTGGAGGTCATCTGAGAATATTGAAAGCTAATATTTTTTCCAGACTGGTACTGGTGGTGGCATCAAGAAAATAGTACTCTCTTGATTACTTTCTTTCTTGAAGGAGTTAAAATACTGAGTGTGTCTACGGTCCATTCAGCTTGTAGAGAAATAGAATCAATTTCTTAGTCCCATTCAAAAAGCAATCTTTTTTACCTTCATTGTTTTGAAGTAAACTGCTTGCTTTTCTTTAATGAGGAGACACTCTTGCTACAAAATTTTCATAAGGGACACATGATCTTTTTTAATGAAGACAAATCCCTGATAAGGGAGTGCATCGAAAGCATAACTGGTTTGTACCTTGCCTGTCTGGTCAAATCATTTGGGGTTTCCTTATTTCCACATTGACTCAAAGAACAATCATCTATGTTGCAACTAGATAAAATCTTTCTACTCATATATCTAGTTTAATATCATCCCTGTAAATAGTAATTATTGAATCACTGATTTCAATGGAGAAAGATTTGGTCCTCATGCTAAGCACATGAAAAGCTTTTAAAACTAGATTCTATATACCTAAAAGAGTCAGCAATTAAAAAGTAATAGAAAAAAATAAAGCAGTATGCTGCTACATAGCATGAACATCTATTTTGCAGGCAAAAAGGCTATATTTCTATATTTTCTATAAATAAATTTTCATTTGAGGTTTCAGCTTTATCTCATGGTAGTCATATAACATTTTGTGAGAAATGGAAGAGGTGATAACTAAATCTTACCTGAGAGACATACAGAGAGAGGCATGTAACAATAAGCCGACTGTTAGGACTGCGGTAAACAAAGGGCAATGAGAAAAGGGATAAAAAACCCTCAGAAAACTTCTGTTGGTGAGGCTGTTTCTCTTGCAGACTGAAGGCATGGTATCAGTGGAGTTTACGCACTTACTTTCCAAACCCTAACTTACTCCTTTATCTGGAAAAAGGCATGTGGCTAGTGCGGTCTTCCCACAGGTACCTTTGCATAACAGGGCACCACTATACTTGCTGTCACAGCCAGCCATACTGGTTACAGTATGGATGTGGAGCTGTGCCAGATATCGTCAAGCCTGCAACAGATTAGAGAGAACATGAGGTGAAACAGTGTGTGGGAAAAGTAATGGAAATGTGTCGTATCCACAGCACATTAAGAATCCAACTGTCCTGTGGAGGAGACCCGTATGTTCCTCATCTGTGGCATGGTTTCTTTCACTCCTGGGTGGTCTGCTTGTAAGAGTTCTCTTAGCCTTAGAAAAGCTTCCTGACAGTGTGATAAATTAATGCCAAAGTCTTGTTTTCCTTTAAGGAAATAGAAAAAAATACTAAAAAAAATTGCTAAAGCAGTGAAGATGCCTCTTTAACTATCCAAATGTATAGCTGTTTCTTTATCATGCTATTTGTAAATCCTTGTTTAACAAGAAATCTTTGTAGACTTTTCAGTCCAAAGCCAGTTAACACATTTGTTTTTACTTTCAATGATGTTTTTATGTAACAACATGATTACTACCAAGATGAATGTAGTTCATCCAAAATTTTAGAAAATTGAGTGCACTTTTTCATCAGTTCAGAATGCTTATCACAAAAAAAACCTTAAAACTGAGCAAAATGATTCATTTCTGGCAAAAAAAAAGGCGACAACTTTCACTTCAGGTTTAGATGAGCAGAGTGTTTGTCTTTGTTTTTCCAAATCTGATCAGTTTAAATGTATTTCAAGTAATTAAATCAGCAGAGCACGGAGTAAACTTTTCTGTTGGAGTGCTTGTTGCTGTCAGTCTTCCTGAAATGGGTCATCCACGCTGCAAAAGAGGGCGGGGATATTCACACTGTTATCTTAATAAAACCCCAAGCAGTTTCCCAAGTGGCATCTTCAGCGCAGAGGTTAACTAGCCTTTGTGCTGCTCCTCACCTCTGGCTCTGCGGCAGTTGTGGAGTCCTGAAACTTCAGCATCAGTCTGGGCTGTGCTCTACTTTTGAGGGAAGATCTTGATTTCCCTCAACTTGATCAGGATGAAATCAGCCCTGCCTTTAGCAGGAGATTGGATTAGGTGATCTCTGGAGGTTCCTTCCAACTTAAATTATTCTATGTTGTCATGAGAAGTATAAAAGTATGAAAATATGTAAAATTCATTCTTTGCACTGTTATTTGCCTGTGTTTTGATTGAAATAAAGAATCACCCATAGAACATTTGAATTCTCATTGGTACAGAAGAGTAAAAAGACATCAGCTTTAAATGCTGCAAATGACCACCGTAGTATAACGGGAAATCCGAAAACAGGATGTGAAAAAGTGGAACTGGATTCCTGCAAGCAGCAGATCTTCCACCAGCTCTGAGATACAACCTTTGGGGAAATTAAAAAGATGACTCAGTGTAATGCACAGTGTGCCTGTAAAACCAGTAAATCAAAAGAGACAGGGTCACAGTCCATTCGTTTTTTCTCTTATCTAGCAGAGATTTTGTTTTCATTTGCAGTACAGAACAAGAAATGGAATTTCAGTTCACAAATGTGTCAGACTACTAACTGAACAGGCTTCAAACGAAGACAGGAAAAAGTTCTTTAAACATTACAGGAGATAAACTCACAAACATGGTGATACTTCTTTTTTAGGTTCTTCGTAGGTCATCTGCATTGTCCTGGTAATGTTGAGGTTTCTCACTAAGTTGATACATTTATCATAAATATAAGATATTGTGAATGTTTCTGGTTCATAAATTTTGAACTGAAGACCTAAATGTTGTAAATGTGTCAGACAGTGGCCAAAGGTGGATGACATAAGGTTGATCTACAAATAGGAATGCAGTACTTCTACCTAGATTAAGATGAGTTGAAGAAAGTGTGGAATTTTACAGAGCTGTTGGTATTGGTTTTGTAAATAAGTGGTGTTAGCAAGTGAAGATCATGTATTTTTTTTAAAATCTCTGATTTATTTATTTTAACAGTATGTTATTGAGAGCTAAATATAATGATTATAGGTGCTGGGCATCTCTGAAAATCCTACCACAAGTTTCGCATTATGGTTCATATTTGAAATGTTGCTTTAGTAATATTTAAAGTAATATTAAAATGAAATCCGAGTACTACTTCATCAATTGTGTACTACTTAATCTTTTTGCTACTAGAAAGTCATCATGAATGTCACACATTGTGGAGAGTTGACCTTGGATGGCTGCCAGACCCCCACCCAGTCACTCTCTCACTCCCCCTCCTCCGCAGGATGGGGGAAGAAAATAAGATGGACAAGCTTGTGGGTTGAGGTAAAGGCAGTTTAATAAGAAAAGCAAAAGCCACGCATGGAAGGGAAGCGAAAAAAAGGAAATTTATTCACTACTTCCCACCAGCAGGCATATGTCCATCGGCTTCCTGGGAAGCAGGACCTCAGTATGCATAGCAGTTGCTTCAGAAGACAAATGCCCTAACCATGAATGTCCCTCCCTCCTCCTTCCCCCCACCTTTTCTTGCTGAGTATGACACCATATAGTATGGAATATCCCTTGGGTCAGATCAGGTGTCCCCTCCCAACCTCTTGCCTGTCTCCAGCCTACAGGCCTTTGGAGTGGTGGGTTGGAGACAGCCTTGATGCTGTGCGAGCGCTGCTCAGCAATATCCAAAACATTGCTGTATTACCAACACCATTGTAGCTACAAATGCAAAGCACAGCACTATATGGGCTGCTATAAAGAAAGTTAAGTCCATCCCAGCCAGACCCAATATATATATCGAAAGAAGATGTGCAGTATTATGTCTGATTTAATGCTGTGAACTGTCTTTAGATACAAATATCTTTTTTGTTCCATGTGAGCATTTGAAAAAAACACAAAGTGGGCATTATATCTGACATATAGTTAGTGAAATATTTATTTTGAAAAATAATAAAAGTTTAAAGAAAGCTGTATTTAAATTTTAATTACAACTGGGATTTAAAGGTCCTGAAATATAATAATTTAATCATACTCCACATGTAGCTAGTAGTTTCTACTGATTAGGTCTCACAGTTTTTTAGTGCCTTCTACCTTTGTATCGTGGTGTGTCCATTACTGCTTGAAAGTGAGATGTTTATTATCTTTATTTTCTTCTTTAAAAAACAAAATAATGTTCTACAAGGCTTAAAACATATGTTTTTAATTGAAGAACTATGTTCTGTCTTGTCTGCTTCAGAGCAGGCACTTCTAACCGTTCTCACGTCCACAACTGGTTTCAGAATGCAGAGAGAATTTTTGCAGTGGTTGTTCCTTAGCAGAGAGAAGGATTTATAATTGCTCTGCAGAGACATCCAGCAACCTTCTTTTTCTTCCATTCATCAGTGTAGAATATCAGTTTAATTACAAAATCTCCCAATGAATAAGTAAGCTAAGGAAATGCTTATTGTGAAATACATTGGCATTACTCCTGAAGCTTTGCTTGCATCCAGTATAAAGATCTCAAGGTATTCTTATTAATGACACTGTTTGCTTCAGCTAGTAACATGTGGATAATAACTTTCAAATAGTATAAAACTATTTCTGGATCGGATTATCATTGAACAGTAGCACTTTGAAATGTTTTCCACAATGAGCATCAGACAAAGATAGAATATTTACTCCATAGTTTATTTAATTCTGGTTATATCTGTCCAACCATCTGTTCAGTTTTAGATTTAACTTACTATTTTAATGAAATCTTAATTGCAGTTTACTCATTCTTGTAAAAGTCTCTTACTGACAGTGTTTTATCATGTAATCTTTTACACTATTTGGAAATGCCTTTTTCAACCTTATGTCTAAATAAAAGGTAAGCTTTTTATAGTTAGAATGGTATTTTCCCAAACTGCATATTTTATCTTTTGTATCTCAGTGGTTTTAGTTGCAGTTTGGGATGTGTGTAGACTTGCAAGGACATTTTATCGATGTTAGACCTTAAGTCTAATAATCTAGAACATAAAAATCCGTATTTTATCGTATCTGATAGTTTAAGAATCCAACAAAGATGAGTTTAAAGTTAACCAACTACTTTTACATTTAACTGAACTGACATCTCCAGATGATTCATCAGATATGGAGATTTCTTGCTGGTTAACCTCAGTAGGTAGCATTAGTGTGTTATCGACACTGTTTTGGTCACAAATCTAAAAAAAACACCATACGAGCTGCTATAAAGAAAATTAACTCCATCTGATGATGAATTATGTCTGTAAAGTGCTTATTTTTCTCCACTGACTGTGGAGAGAAATGGACTTTTCTAGGGGATCCTGAAATTACTACCTGAAATTGAGACTTTTTTTTTAAGTCTGTAGTTAGATGAGATTAAATCCAGTATTTGTAACTAACTGACCTTCAAAATACAGCTGAAACCATCAAGTTTAGTGTCTCAGTATAAAAAAATGCACTTGCATACATCTCTCTCTTCATTGTTTGATGACGTGCTAGCCTTGGGAAAAATGAAGAGAATATTCTTTCTGAGGATGAAGTTCACACTACAGTTTGCTCTTTTCTCCATTTGCATGTCTTAAAGTTGTACTACAAGTGATTGTGCCTAAGCAGACACTTGTGGTGTGTGGTTCTGACATGTCTGTCTTCTGATAACTCATTTTCAAGTCATTAAAAGATGACTGTATTGTAGAATTGTCCATCTGCAATATAGTTATGTTGATTTGAGGATAAAATCCTCAAACAATCTCTGACAATTTTCCCCCTTTATTGCAATGATAATTTTATTTAAAAATGCTGAGTAGTGTAAGGACAAGAAAATACAGCAGCCAGTACAATACAGAGCAAATTTAAAGCAGATTCAGTATTGGATTCTGTCAGATTATGTCAGCCATTGGGCGATCAAGTAGTCATGGCAAAGGTGTTTGCTTTGTCACCCAGCGAGTGGAAGAACAGGCTGTCTTCTTCCCTGCATTTTCCATGTGAAATTCTCTGCCATGATTATATGCCAGCTCTTGTCAGATGACTGGCCCTAGACCCAGTTGTTCTTTATATACCGTTTTCAAGTCATGTAGTAAAGAAGCAATCCCCTCAATTTGCTAATTTGTACATTGCTTGAAGTCTAGCTCTTTTCCATCTGCTCTGCAATCTGCTGTTGCTATTATATTATGAAAGAAGCCAACCACATCCTCAGACCAGCTCCTGATTTGTCATGCCACTTTTTCCTTCCGTTTTTTCTTGAAGATACCTGTGAACATGGCAGATGATTATTTCTTTACAGCTCCAACAGTTTCTGTATCTCAGTCTGGTTTTATAGACTGCAGCAAGACTGATAAACAAGTCGTCTTCAACAGATACGAACCCGAACATATATAACAGAAAGATATTTTCTGTTCTTTTGTAACTGTAAGTAGCTTTAAAGAATAACTTTTTCTCATATGAGAGTTTCCTAATTCATTTTGATTTATTGACAGAGTATTGGCTGTATGTATACAGACTGTAGAACTTGGATAATATTTTAGAAGAAAACATTTGCGGAGAAAGTGTTCAGAAGGTTCTTACTTAGGGTTCATTTGTGGCTGTATCAAGTTGTAGTATCCATCTTCAATCTGAATGGATTCTTGGGGTTTTTTGCTGAATTATTGTTTCTGCTGACATGGTTCTTTGAAAAGCCTGGTAAGGCTGACGTGCTAATGCCGTTTTCAGTCTTCATAAGAGCCCTGTACAGTGATTTGTGCCGTTGCATACTGATGTTCTGGGCTGGTATATGCTCTCCATTCCTCGAACACACTGCAGTTTCAGTCTCCTTTTATCTGCATACACTGTAATACAGCAAAACATCTGTAAGCAGCTATGAGCACTAAAATAGCATTATAGAAAGCTATTCCTTTGACTATAGAGGTCAAATAAAGCTATAGGTGTCTAAGGAGGTCTATAAAGCTATAGAGACCTATTCCTTTGTTTGAAATTAAGATTTTAACTGAGTGCTTTTCAAGGAAGAAAGCATCTCTCTATTTTTCCTCTTGCAGTAAGACTTGCTCTACAGTTGAATCTTTACAAGAGGAGTGGCAAAATACAGCTGAATCTAAACACTTTTCCTAAAAACTTTGAGGATTGTGATCTCATCCGTTCCATTCTGGCCTCTGACCTTCCTTTTCAAACAATTTGTACTTGAAATGTATTTCTGCATTTCTGTGTATACTCATCATATCCTTTCCATCAACTTTGTCAGTCCAGTTTCCCAGCTCTCCTACCCTTCTTCCTTCTTTTAAGTATTTTTTAATATTCTGCTTCCCCTATTGCATATGATTTTCTCTGGTTTGGGCTGATTGATGGTCTCCCTGTGACCCATGTCAAATTGAGCATTCAATAACTTGGCGTGCCGATGGATCCCAGCACCCGCAGGTGGAATCCATGGAGTAGGTGTGGGAGCCATTAATGTTCATGAAGAAGCAACTGAGCAGAGATTCTCCAAGGGACTTTGCTCCCTTTTTTTTAGGCTTTGCCTATATACAACACAAAGATCCTATAGGAAACAGAGTTTATGTTTTAATTTACCTTTGCTCTTAGCATTTTGACTTGCTCTGTCTCTCAATGTCAAAAAAGTTGTTATATTCTGCATAAGCAATATATGCCCGTGTGTATGGTTAACTTTTATTTATATTTATATAAAATACTTATATTTTTCTGATTTTGTGGAGGATATTTAACAAATACTAAACCATGTAATGACATGGAGTTAAAAACGAAGTGCTGCCTTCCTTCTTCAGACTGTTCAGGGTGATGTATAGCAGCATATACTTTATTTTATTGAACTCTAATGACAAGGACAGGAAGAGGAAAATCTTGGCTGTTTGCATAGAAGTATTCTGTGCCAAATCCTCAGCTGCTTTAGCACTGTGTTAAATGGGAGAGGTCTTGGCATAATCAAAAGAGACCACTTGAACTAGAAATCCTGACAAGTCAATTGTAAACTTCACTCATTCCCTAGTGCCCTTTTACATTTTATTCAGACGTTTAAGTAATATTAGCTTTGTTTTGATAAAGGATTTAGCTTTAAATAAGTAAGTTTAAATAAATGTAAATTAAACAATCTTTAAGCATAAATAAGGCCTTGAGCAATCTTATCTAATGCCAGTTAGTCCTGTTTAGTGTGAGGGGTTGGATGACTTCATCCCTTGAGTATACTTCCAACTTATTTTTTTTCTGTGATTTTACCTGCTTTATTTATTTCTAATTGTTTATTTGATCGATCTGTAAATAATCTAATACTTAAGAAATCTTCATCTTATCATCAAATGCCCATGAAATCCAATCTCTTTTCTACTCATTCAGCAAACATCCCGCAAGCTCCAAGGCAGATATTACTCACTCTTCCTTTTTCAGTAAATTTATACTTCTGCAATGCAAAGTAGCAGGACTCTGCCTCACCATTCAGTCTCAGATGTTACCACCAACTGGTCTTGTTCCCGACTCATTCATTTCAAATATTTCTTATCTTTACAGAGGATAATTCAAAGAAATACTTTAAAAAAAATCAGTTTAGTTGAATCACCTGTTCTACAACCTTGACACTTCTGTAGCATTTTTTATGATTTTAACAGTCATGGTACAAAGTCCCAGGTTGGTTTGGATAATTTAAAATAGTCATTACAGGACCTACACAGTCCATTTTACTGATTGTCTCACAACTTTGCTTACATACTGTGGACTTGTTTCATAAGGAAACATGAGAAGTTTCTTGTGAAATAATAATATTAAAATAGAAAATGGAAAATTGGTAAATTGATTTTGATACTCTTCAGATGTAATTAAGCCTTATATTGATGTAATTAAGCCTTACTGTTGAAAGACGAACGTTTTCATATCTGTAGTTAATCTTTGAATCCTCTAAAGGAATTTCTGACCTTATTCTGTATTGTAGTTTGAGGTAGAAATACGTTTTTCTGGAAGAAAAAACTTGGACAATAAATGCTAATCCAAAGTTATTTGGACATGAAACATTTTTCAGTCACCCAGTAATTTTTGCAGATTAGAAGAATTTCCTGTCCCAAACCAGCAAAAGAAATTAAAATAGTGAAAATGCTAATGATACGCAGATTTGGAAAGAAAGCTGGAGTGATCATAGAAACAAGCTAAAAAATAAAGCTAAATATTTCTAAGTATATATAACTTAATTTTTAAATCAAGCCACAAGTTTATTTTCCATTTGAGAACTGGCGAGATTTTTGCATTTTGTAAATATGCTTGTAATTTCAGATTTTTAATTTTTCCCACAACCTATTAAAAGTAATATGTTCCTTCAAGTGATTGTAGACTCTGCATGACCTACTATTTTTTAATTATAGTAAAATGCTCCTGATCATTTTTGACTCCTGAAAACTTCGAAGAAAGTGACAGATGTTCCAGCAGCACTGTCACTACGAGCACACAAGCCAAATCAAATATCTTCATACCTTATGTAAAAGGTAATGTGGATGGATTTGAAATTGTGTTTTAAAGCCTGTGTGTCAGGGAAATCACCTTCTAGCCTATAAAGGATGTCTTCTCTGCTTCAGGTACTCTGATATGTCCCTGCAACAAAACTCTGGAAACAAAAATGTCAAAATTAAAACTTACCACACTCTACTGATCTAGTAAAAAAAAAAAATAATTTTAGCCTATTTAGCAGCAATTGCACTCCTTCACCACACATTTACATACTTTGGTGCAAATTGTGAGTCATATGTCAGTCTCCACTGCTTTAAAAATGGGCATCCATACGCAGCTTGCATTCATCTATATTTCCAATTACTTCTCAAATTCAGACTCCATCCAGGAGGTTCAAATACTGGTCCAACATTTGCTGTGGCAAAGCATCTCTCCTTGTTCCAGTCACAAATACGTAGGTTCCTGCAGTGTCTTCCAGTGTTCAGTAACACACTAGAAGTCCCCTGGTCCATGCTGAAAGGACAGTCCTTTAACCACTTGTCATTCAGCTGCAAGGTATCAGTAGTTCCTGAAAATAAAGTGTTGAAAGAAATCACATCGTCCTTGCTTCACCCAGTCACTACAGTAGATCCTTTAATTTCAAACTGATACTAGTTTTGATAAAGCCTTAAAATATTATAATTAAATAAGGAAAAAAGATCTACTTTGTTTATAATAAATTATTTTTAAAAGTATACTTGTAAGAAATTTTCACATTTATTTTACATTATTTTTCACGTTTATGTTACATTATGGGCTTACACTTTTTTTCAGAGACAGCTACAATTCTTTTTGGTTATGATTGCTGAGAACCTGTCTGCAGAGATTCTGTGCCAGCATTTCTTTGTTCCCTCAGTTCCAATTCATTAACTTACGACATGTTGTTTGCAGTCTTCTGGCATTTAATTATTTTAATTTATTAAAAAAATCTGTTTATCAATGATTCAGGGAAGTTTAATAAGTTGAAGAATGATTAATACGTAAAGTTGCATCATCTGCTAATACTTACAAGTTTCTACTAAAATTTGCTAAAATATATTTCTGCATTTGCTTTCCCAGCTGGGCTGCTGCTTACAAGCAGAGTTCATTCAGTGATTTGTATCAACTGCAAGTTGTTCTAATTTCCCCTTTCTGAATAGCAATAATAGTGCAGTTACTAGTTTATTCAACATTATAGTAATGCATTTAAACTTCTCTGCCATCCCTAAAACTGAAATGGGTAGAAAGTTTTTGCTGGAATTCACAGAAGTTTTAAATGTTATCAAAGCACTTGGTCGAAGTGGTAAAGTTCCAACTACATAATTTAATTTTGTTTATATTCTGACAATGATATGAGCAGTTCTCTTTTTTTAAAAGTGTATAATTTTTTTCCTTGCAACTGCCAGGTCTGAGAATATTGCTGCACATCTGTCCTTATTCCTTTTTAGCTGTACTGAAATGTCAACACCAGGAACGGATGTGTGTAAGCCATGTCCCATTCTGAAGAGTTCCGCCAGAGCAGCATCGTTCAAAGCCATTCTTACCAGTATCTCACCAAGTTTAAAAACAAAGCAAGTACTTATTTAAAAGAAAATGTTTTACTGCATCTCTCTTGCTAAATTACTGACCTAACTTAACCTTCCCAAACAGATTGCCTGTTATATTCCTTAGTTTCTGTTAATGTTATTTTGAAATTTTGGTAGCTATTTTTTAAATGTCACTTGCCAAACAAATGATCTGCATTTTAAGATAAGCAAACCTACATTTAACAGTGTTAAATGTAAAAAGAAAAAAAACAGCCACCAAAACAGTTTGCAACACTTTTCTAAATTTTAGAAACTCTGAGCATACATTTTTCTTCGATGTACATGTGTATAACTTCACTTGCTGTGTAGCAACTTGTTGAAAATCTGCACTCGTTATCCTTCTCAGGATGCATACGGCAAGGACTGAGACTGCAAACCTGTATGTCTGCAGAGTGTGTTACAGTGTGATGAGACAAGATCCTCTTTAAACCCTCAAAATGTGTATGCCCAAGGCCACTTGTCCTATTTGTGTCCTTGGGTACCTATGGACCATTAAAATGGACTACCTAAAAGTCCATTTCGGACTTTTTACTGTAAAACTATTTTGATATCATAGTATATAGGCAAATGGAGTGAATCAAATAAGGCATGTAATGTACCAGCTGGTACTACAATGTTGTGGATTAGTTGCAGAATTTTACTAGCCTATTAAAAGAGATACTAAAAAGTGACACTGTTCTCTTAACTTGTCACAGTTCTCTTAACTTGTTTGTCCACTAAAACCATTTTCAATAAACAATTTTCTTAGCAGGAAGTAAATATCTTAATCCTGTCCTGTAGTATCAAACAAACATGTAAGATGCAACCCTTTATTTCATTGCTTCAGTAAAAACAACTGATATGGTGGTTATAGAGCTTAAGTGGAAGCATCAACAGCTACATATAAGCAGCTGCAGTGCTTGTGTCTGTGTGAATGTCGGGGGGGGCTGGATATTTAAGTGAGCATTCATTAATTCAGTAGCATCAGAAGTGTTTCAGGCAACCTGTCCTTGGCCGAGCAGTGTAACCTTTATTTGCTGCAGAAGCTTGCTAAATGCACTCTGCAGCCCGTCGTTCTCTTTTGTCTGACTAAACAGAATATACATGTGATAACACACATTGCACAAGGATAGCAAAAATCCTGGAAAATTTGGAAAAGATCTCTCATGGATATAATAAATTGGAAAAATCAATTTGTTGAATTCTTTTGTCAGGCACCTTTTATGCTTTTTCCTGGATTATCCTGTCCATAGGAAGTGCTTTGTAGTGGAGTCTGTAGGGGTAGTACAGCATTTTCATCCAAGTGCTTACCTGATGACGGAGAAAGTTGATCGTCTGAAAGGGGAGAAATCCGGTTCAATTCCCAACTCAGCCAATGGTCATCTCTGATTTTATTTATGTCATTTAAGTTTTGACATTTAAAAAATGTAGGTGTAGCAAATTCTGTCATTTAAACTAGCGCCAGCACTCACTGAAGTTTCCCTTCAGCCCGGGGAGGCTGCATTCCCCCGTAGCGGAGGTCCTTAACACTTTTGAATTTGCAGAACCCTAAGACTTTCTCAGTAGAGATGCAGACTCTCACATTCCCTGGCAGTAGTTCTGCCATTATGAGTTACCTTTTGCAAATCCTTTAGAAGTAAGCTGTGGGCCCTTAGTGATGCCATATGTGAAAATCATCTAAATTAACGTCCGGCTCTGAATTGCTGTGAAATCCATTATGGAGACAGCCTAGAAAGACTAGTGTCATTAGGCAAAAGTTAATCTGCATGAATACCACCTGGTCCCTAAACAGATGTCCAGGTTCTATTGGGCATCAAGTGCTTGAGGGTTGTTAGCATAGGATGCACAAAAACCCATGCAGGGAATAAGAAACTCCTACAATTTGCAATAAAGAAGCTATATTAAGAAGAGGAATATATTTTAAATCCTGTCCCCACTTGCTTGAAGCACCTTAATTCATCCTTTACTTGTGATCTAATCCAAACTCCTATCCTGACCAGTGGCATCCACTCCACTTCGCTAAAAGCAGAGGAGAGGGAATGTCTGTCTTACGTGTGAAAGATGATACCTGTACAAGACATGGAATATACAGCTTCAGTTACTCCTCAGCAAAAGGAGGCTGAAACACATATTTCTCATCCTCTTGGAGAGTGCCATGTGCAAAAACCCCACTGTCCTAATAGTTGGTCATCACTTTTTCTTTTCTCATTGAAAGTGGCAGTGAGACGCAATTCTCTAACTTGGAAAAGCGTTCAATCGCTGTCCCTTGGAACAGGGATTGGATCTCGTGTTCCCTACCATTTAAGCTGCGTGCATACACCTCTTCTGCGCTAACAGAGAGAAGTGCAATTGCTGCATTTTTCAATGGGCTTTGTCTTGCCAGCAGGCTCGCAAAACACTTCACAGATGGAGCTCTGCAGGCAAACCAAGCGGAGGAATAACCACTTTATGGGTAACAATCAATACAGGATGTGAGCTGGAAGCCAAAGGGCTTATTCCTGTGGAGGGTGAGCAGCTCCTGTACATGCATAGCAGCAGAACTTCAAATGGCTTGGGAGCTTTAAAAGCCAAGTCCCCAGAGTAAGTTAGGCAGCCCTCAGGCCTGTAGACTGATGAGCAGAGGTTTTCAGAATCACAGTTCTGTTCCCTGATTCCAAAAAAAGTTAGTAAGTAAGTTACCAACCAGCAGTGCTCAGTTAGAACATCCGTCCATCAGTCTCAGGTGTTCTGCACTGGGCTACGGATCTGTCTCACTATGGCCCAGCCATTTTTACATCCTAGTTTTGTTGTGTCTTGGAGGTTAGCCTGCTGAGCCTTGTGTGGCTGTTACCTCTTTGATGTCTTTGTCAAGCAAAATCCCTGGTTCAGTGCCTCTTAATTCTCTCTGTTTTGGTGCCATACAAAAAGTTTAATCTATACCTCTAAAGTGCGCACTAAGGGTGGTTAGGGACTGTACGACTAGCTGTTGCGCTCTCTGTACTGTTTGTAGGTAACTGTGCATTATGCCATTCTCATTATGGCATGCCAATTTATAGGACAGCAGGTCTCGTCGTCTCTGTGCATCTTCCCGTTCCCTGTGGCTCTGACTTCGGTTCCTAGCAGTAGAGAGAGCGCTTTTCAGCTGAGCAAAGTGCTACCAAGTGTCTCATTTGCCATTATGTCATTTTAGAGTGACAAATATGGATCAGGAACTGTATCTGCTGTCTTTTATGTATGTTTTCAGTTATTCTGACACTCTTTGCCTCTGCTAAATTAAGAGTAATGGAAGCTTGTGGTGCCACATCTAAACGCATACTCCTTTGCAGCCTGTGTGAACTCCCATGCTGTCACTTGTTGGCCATTGTCAAGGCATTTCACTTTGTCAGGTGCACCAAGGAGGATGAGTTCCATATAGATAATCAGCTACTTAGGAGGAATGCCAGATAATAAAACCGCCTCAGAAAAGCACGTATCGGACTGCGAACATGTACAGATTTTTTAGCACTCAACATAAAAGATATCTAGGCCTCCTCTCCTTTTTGAAGAGCCTTTAGTTACCATTTTCTATGGGTTCAGTTCCTGTAGACTCTGTACAGAACATGCCCTACGTGCTATGTGCCAGGCTACTGCTTTAGATACTTCAGAGTGTATAAAGAGCCAGCTGAACTGTAGTTAAGATACATGAAGGTCACTAAAATGTCATTAAAAGGCAACTAAAACCTCCCCCAGCTGTCTATGCTCTCATTGAAGTCCATGGAGACCTAGGGTTCAGTTCAGGCACGTGTGGGTTAGATGTGTCACAGGCCTTACAAGAGATCCAGATCTCTTTGGATTGTCACCTGGAGACCGGGATATGTCACAGCACCTGGAAGTATTTAGTCATATAGGTTTAGCAATGCCTTTTGATATGTAAACATACTGTTTTGACATGCTAGCAATCCTTCAGTAACATAAGGCAAACAAGTCACCCAGCATGTCTGCGGGGGCGTAAGGACCAATCATGCTCTAATCTGTATTTACTGTTCTAATTAGGCCCCATTGAGAGTTTGGATCCCTGGCTTACACTTAAATCTAAGTGTCTAAATTCAATCTATATCCCAGTTTTAGATTCCTGTGGTGGTCAAGAAAACACCATCTCAGCACTGAGTTTCAGCCGTTACTTGTATTCCAGTGCCTAGAACAATGTTGATAGCCCCACAGTGGCTTGTACATCTTTATCCAACTTAAAATTAAAAACATTCTGTTTTCTTTCAGACTGTTTGTCACTTTGGCAGCTGCTAAGGTGTCATCCTCCTTTGAAAAAATGCTCTGGTATCTTCCTTTGAGCGATTTCTCTGGGCCAGTGCTGTTGTTTCAATCTTCATCTGTTCTGTGCACACTCTGTTGCTAACTCCAGAAGTGATCAAATACATTGGATTTGTACATCTTTTTACTGACTCACTGTTATTAATTTACCTTTTGCAACAACAGGGATGTAGGCAGCACCTTATGACAGGTTTTTTGGGCTCTGTTTTAGAACTATCTGTCTCAAGTCTCTTTTGTGTCTTAGTTCCTCTGTTTTGTCTCATTCTGTCAAAATTGTGGTTTACCTTCCATAGGCTTTGTCCTGCAAAGAGCAATTTCCCTGGCTTTGCAGCTTCCAGTTTTACTGTCAAAGGTTAATAGTGAGTTTGTCCCAAATCCCAATTGCAAACTTGTCCTTCATCTGGAACATTCACAAATATTGGCTCCTCAGCCTTTAATTATTTACACTTATCCCGTCCATTGCTGAAGAGCTTTTTACTCTGTTACGAGCTTTAACTGCTGTGGCTTTCCACTCAGTGTTCTCTTAGATGGTGCTATTCATGCAATATGAATGTACCCCGCTACAGAATACAAGTGTGGCAAAGCAAACAGAAGCCTTTTGACAAGCTATAGAAAATCTGGACTGACCATGACAGCTAACTGGAACCCAACAGCTATTAGCCCGCCTGCACGACGTGGGTCCTAGCCAGGAAGCAGAATAACCAATTATAATCACTGGCTAAAGCTACAAAAAAGTGGGGATTTTCCACAATAGAATTATTTTTACTTTTGGTACAGTTAAAATATATAACCTGGTAACATCATCAGGGAAGTATCGCTTTTTTGAAGATGTCAGCTACTCTCGTTTATAATTAGACTAAAACCTGAACATTAAAAAAGGAGTTTTTTTTTCATTTTTAGCAGCCAAAAATCCTTATTTTTAAAAAGTCGGTTTCTCTTTGGGTTTTGAAATGAAAATAATACTGCAGAGAGCATAAAAGACACAGGATGTAATGCTAATAGTTAATGAATTAGTTAATAAAATAGCAGTGTATTTCATTACTATTTCTAATAAGATAATGACAGTGCTAAAAATATTTTCCCTATTCCATAAAAAAAGTAGCTGTATTTTCACCAGCAAATGCACTTAAAATATGCACAAATTATGTTCTTAAGAGTTTCTGTATAAGAATATTCTATTTTAACTCTAACTGAAGGACTATCAATTCGCATATTTAATTTAGCCATTAATTACTTGTAGACTACCATGCACAATTTATACTAGGCTTCTTGGATACTTTCATGTTTCAAATTACAAAAAGGACTGTTAGGATGATCTGGTTCTTTCAAGGCCTTTCTATGTATTTAAGTATTGTACCCAGCTCATCCAACCTTATTATAAGCCTTCAGGTACTTTTAACATTCATAAAAACAAGTGACTACATGGAGAATTTCAATTTCCGTTTAAAAAATAGCTTATGTCTGGCTTAATCTCTCTTCTATATTTAATCTCTACAGCCTCTCTTTAGATAACCCGTCTTGTCTACATTGGCCTGACATGAGTGGCTGTGGCCAGCGCACTATATGTGCCAGGGCTATAGGAGGTACCCAGGTGGCTTGTTTTTCAGGAGTGTTGTGCAAGGGTTCATTTAGTTTCTCTACAGCTGTAATCGTGTATAATGCATATGAGAATGTATAACATGTATAAGAAATGGGAATAAAAAAGGTGAGAACTGTGAGGCTTTTGTATGTGTTTCACTCTGATGAAAAAGATAAAGTTTGCTTTTGGGGTCCAGTCCTTACAGCTGACATTTATTGTCATGCCTTCGTTGTTAATGAGACACCTTCTTAAGGAATACAGACTTGATAATTTTTTGCCTTCACAGATGCTACAAGAGTGGCATATCCAAGACGAAAAAAAAAAAAAGGAATTGCAAATGTTTCCCATTTATAAAGAGACTGGGAGAATATATCTGGGAGGGGTATGCTTGCCTGTTCTCACAGTGTTCCCTAGGTATCTGCTGTTGCCCTCTCTTGGAGACAGGGCATTGGAACAGGGAGACTTTAGGCTGACTCAGTGTAGCTGTTGTGTTCTTACATCCTTATTTACAACATGGTGAATTTAGAATATTGATGATCTTATTAACTACATGGAGCGTAATTAAAAATAGCTTGGAAAAACTGTGTTTGGGTTTTTTTTAATTCCAGCAGAAAATCTGAGGCAGCATTTATATGCTGTTCAACAGATGAAAAAAACGGATGGTATTTTTGTTAGTGACATATTAGCTGAAAGGTCATGATGTGTATAATGAAAAGAGCCATTAGGGTATGCCATTTTACATGTGTCATGAAACTGTTCAATGACATTAATATTTCTACTCTAGAACATACTAACTTGTACCTAAGAAGTGATACAGTGCTGTGCCTGTATTTGTGCTAGCAAGATCCTCTATCCTGATCAAATATTTAGATTGTAACAGGACTGCCCCAGAAAGTGGGATCAGCTTGCGCTGACCCAGTTGCATGGATATGGTCCATTAGCTCCTAGACATTACAACATTTGGTATATAATGATGGTAAGATTTGAATAATGGATAATGCAATGTTCAAGGAAGTTGTTACATGCAACGAGGTCACTTGTGTGCACATTTTACAGGTATCTTGAAAACAAAGGTATCACTTGGGAAGTCAAAATATAATTGCTTTCATTATTCAAGGTGTTAACTCTTGAGGAGAGTCATCTCTTCTTAAACACTATGAAAGTATTTTAGCAAAGGATATGAGCATATTAAAAGCTATGATTTTTTCACAAAGGTTTTAATCCAGCATAAGTAACTTTTAGCTTCTTAACTAAACTTCTTAACTTAACTAAGCATCTTGATGAACTTGAAAGTAGAGGTCAAATTGTTGCATGAGGTTTTAAACCCTATCTGTTGCATTATTTAAGCAGAATGGAAATGCTTCTTTTCAATTTAGGTAAAATATATCTGTCAAAATACCTTGTGTAAATCAAGAAACAGTGACATCTCACTGAAATTCTGTAAAGTTTGCTTGCACTGTTGTGTTAAAAAAACGTGGTTGTATAACCGGTACAGTGAAAAATCAAGTGGCTCAATTATCTTTTTAAAGACAACTTAAAGATTTTCATTTTTCTTCTTAAAACTTGTTCCAAGTCACAGATTCTGAGAATGTTGCAATTCCATTTGTACAAAGGAAGAGGTAAAAAGTGTAGAATAGTTTATATTTCCAGAAGCCTTACATAATCCTAAAGCCTTTGCCTTTCATTATTTTAGCACCTTCAAAAGAGACGTGGGCTGTAAAATCGGATTCACATATCCATTTCTAATTGGAATTGACCCATCCTCGTTCAGTTCTGTGTCAAGGCTCAGATCTAGCAGAAGAAGTGATTATGAAAGAAATGGGAAATCTTTCACAGCTAATCATATGTTTTGTCACTAAAGCAAGCTCTTTATAACTGCATTAAGCAAACGGGTATAGATTACAGTCTGTGTTCTTGTTTCCACAGTGCATACATTATAACAGACTTCATGGGCATCAGGAATGAAAATTTTATGAAGGTAGCTGCAGTTGGGACTTGGATGGGAGATTTTGTCACAGCATGGATGGTAAGGAACATAATACTACTTTTTAAAATAAAAGGAATTTGTTGCTTGGTTTCAAAGGAAAGAGGAGAGGAGAAGAGAGAAAACTTCAATTTCGTGCCACATTTGAGTATTTGAACCCAGACAAGTAGAAAGTTAACAAAGGCAAAGTAGCATAATGGCAAGTATTTAATTAGCTGTTAGTCTAGAAGAGTTTCGGTTAAAATGTATCAGAGCAATATTTCATTTCTTCTGCTGTGAGTGGGAATTTTGCCATTGACTTCTGCGAGGACAGTACGGTGGCCCTTCTTTGACATTAAATAACATCATGACTTGCTATCTGGTGAAACAGTGAGTAATGGCTAGAGATAAACAAGTCTAATGAAAAGGATTAAAAAAGAATATAAATTAACTGGAAGATGTGACAAAGAGTGATGGAGATGAGAGAAAGCAAGCAAGCCAGCTATATCCCAGAATTTGAAGGTAGCCTGTCTGATGCAAAACTATCAGATTAAGTTTGCCTCTATTTAGGATTTAGAAGAGTAAAATTTTCACTTGGATTATAATTATTATAAAGGTCCTCTCCTGAAATATGGACAGCACAAAGGTCAGCTTGTGAAAAAAAGCCAGAAAACGACAGCTAACTGGGAACAAAGTGAAGCATGTGCACATGTTCTTGTTGTTCAGAAAAGGCATTTCTTAAACACAAAGTGATAAAAAGTGATTTTTTTTAAATTAAGATTAGATTTTTATGATTAATGTTGGTAAGAATTTTAACAATTACTGTGACATTAATTTAAATTGGGGAAAGAAGTCCATGATTTTTAAGCTTGCAGAATTGGTTTTAATTAATCTTATTATTTTTTTCCTAATGATTCGTTGGTACTTCTGTTTGTTTACTCAAAAGAATCAACATAATTTTAGAGGAATTCATTAACACAAGGACCATTGCCTCATGGTGAATGTTTAGCGCGTATCATATAAACATGGATGGAAAAGATCTCAGCACTGTATGTAGCTAGTGACTGCAATAATCTCTGACATAAGCAAAGAATCAAGGCAAGGTGAATAAATTTTAGGACTGTGGTATGTGTTTAGGATAAAACACCATAGGAATAGTTTCAAGCAGGAAT